>NW_024882091.1:285000-429475 GCF_019059575.1 Amphibalanus amphitrite
TGACCAGTCATGGACAATATGTCAGTGAACATGTGGAACCGGAAAATAAACAGATGAACTGACAATAATAAATCGTAGTATCAGATGGTCATTCATCCCGCCTATCATGATAGTCACATAAATAAAACTACGCCGGCTTGACCAGTAAGGTTCCTTCACCTCAGCTTCCAGAAAACAAGTTTGTAAGGTGTATGCTCAGGAATAGCCATGTTCTTCAAGACTACAAGGCGGAACACAAGCTACAGTGCTATTTTCAGGAATGACAGCAGTGTTCAATGTTGAGAAACAAGATGTACTTCCTAGTGTGGATACAAGCGTACAAAGGCTGTCATCTGCCTGAAACAAGTGGCGACAAATAGGTATTGACAGTTCTGAGGACTGTCAGTCACAGACCACCAGTCACCAGTCTCAGTCGACGACTGACACTCATCTGTCTTCGACATCCTTTCCCGGTAAATCTGTCCGTCGCATGGATCAGCCAACCGCACGAATCCAACATTTCCAAGAACGCACCTGAGTCAAATCATCAGACCATCCAACCTTGTCCCGAGCATGGCAACCCGACTGCATGGAGCGAATCGGACGTTGGCGCCAGCGAACTCCGCATAACAAACACCCTACACTGTAACTGACTGACAGTAGGCCTGATAATGAGACCTCCAAGACCGCGAACGGGACGAGAGCCTGGCCATACACAAGTCACATCCTCGTGAGATAGATGGCACGATAGACTCACGGGAACGTCACGATAGCCTACGACGACGACAAGATACGCGTGATGGCGTCAGAGTCAGGACACCTCTTTTCCACCGACCGGCACTCATTACTCCCTGTAAAACCCACCCATCTGTGCCCGCCCAGAGGACAGGTCGGGACGGATTCACAGGAAACTCAGCTCTGTCCGCGAGCGGCGACCGGGCCGTGCCAGTGTGCAATGTGGTCGCGTGTCACCGACTGGATAATGGCAGGAAAACGGAGACGCACGCACTGCCAGCGTGCGTCAGGTGTTCTGGTGCGGGATTTTGGGGGTTGGTTGGTAGTCCAATATAGTGCAGTACACGAAAACTTTATCTTTAAATTGGTATGTGCGTTCTGTGTGGACACTACAATCCCGAGTGCCGCATGTTTCTATCCACTTTTGGTGCTGTCATATGTGGAAGCACTGAGTCTGAAAATAGTTCCAACACGCAGTTGAACTTACAGTCCTGCGTCTAATTAACAACGGAAGGCTTTGCTGGCCGCAGTTTGAGCTCTAGACACTGACTCAGGATGGAAAAACGGTACACACGACAGTCCAGCTCAGTATTCGTGCTTTTCGCGGGTCACAACTTTGACACACTCCCCATCTCAGTCAGATATCAAATGTACACTGCTTTCAATCTCAGTCCGTCTCAGCAGAGGATTGGAGAATGTCCGAACCGATCCAGCCGGCAACCGAGCTCTGTTCGCATACCTTTGTCCATAGACCTCTGTTTACAGAGGTCTACAGGGTGTCTCAAAAGTTCGTTGACATATTTCCCATGCCCATAAAGCATATAAGAACCGGCCAAAAATATAAGGTTTTGGTGTCTTTGTGCACACTAGACAAATATGCATGCTTTGACAACTGATTCGGAAGGTTGGAAATAAAACTATTTGCTGTATCTCCAAAAATATTTGTCCATACCGATTTTCGTCGCTCCGTCAGCTGCCGGAGGCTGATAAAAGGTTACCTGCTTTCAAGCTCTTGTAGGGGAATCCCCTTCAGTTTCTGCGTCGGATTTAGGTTTGGCGAGCTCCCCGGCAACATCCGCTTCTCCCTGAAAGCCGACAGCTTGCATCGACACCATCCGTGAGTATTTTGTAGGTCTTCTCTGGCGCTAACTTCTTCATGAATGACTGGCGCCGACCTCCCAAGCACCATTTTCCTTTTCAAAACAACCCCATTCCTGAACAAATGGGAAGTGCCAGGGGCGAATTTTTTCGCAGCATATCGTAGAAGAATGTGACGGCCATCTGTTTCTTAGACACGTTGTGCAAATTTTGCAAATCCCAAACGCTCATCATTCCCCATGACAAGACCTTCGCTGGGTTGCGGAGTGTTTTCCTCAGGAGAGCTTCTGCTTTGTAAACGGCCAAAACCTGTCCATCGTACGGTTTTGTCGGAATTTTGTGTCTAAAAGAAAGCTATTCGCTCCAGATCTGCCTCTTGAAACTTCGTAGGATAAAAATTTACATTAATTGACACTTTTGGAGGGTCAGTTGTCCTTGGTATTGACGATTTTCGTGTTATTTTCCCCCAAAATTTAGCGTTATAGATATTACAAACTTGTTCAAATGATACTTTGTCTTCATTTTACGATGAACTGCAATTTTTGAAACTGGTTAACCTCTGTCTGTGAGCTTCTTGTCAGTTTTCAATAGTTATGACTTCATTTTCAGCTGCTTTCCGGAGCACGAGTCTGCTGCCGTACGAGGGTCGTTCAAAACGCTGTTATAATAGTCTCGCATGGTTTTGTCCTTCAAAAATTTTAGCCACCGTTTTTATTAGATGATCATCATCGTGACTCATCCTCGCCGACAGTTTGCCATGGGTCATTTCCGACTTAATCATTCCCATTACTTCTGAAATAGAGAGTTTCTCAGCCGACCCGATTTTGCGACCTCCATTTTTATGCCTGACCCATGGTCAGAGATGAACCCTTTTTGTGAGCTCATGAAGGGTCGAATGCGCTTGAAAACAATGAGACTACTTGAGGAACGTTGTTACGAATGCCCATGCAAAATTTCGACCGTTAACCCTCGCCCCGTTGGGGGGGGGGGCCATTTTGGCCCCCCCCTGTGGTTTTTCCTGAATAGTAAGAAAACGGCGGTGCGCAGCGCCGCCAAATTTTCAGTACCTTCCCGGGCATCAATTTGACACCTTCACACCAAATTTCAAGTCTTAGGTCACCTTAGGTCAGGAGTTATTGAGGTCAAACTGAGGTCATGTTCGAGCAAAAATGAGCAAAAAACATGCAATCTTGAAACGCTCACTAAATCTACAGTTATCAAGCAATTTCAAAGTTCTTTATATGGTCTAGTAGACAAAAAGCGGCGCTACAAAACTGCTATCTCGGATTTTCAAAATGTTTGGTTTTTGACCAAAAAAAAATCAAAAAATTGATTTTTTAGAAAAACTTTAAAATTCCTAAATTTTTCCGAATTTCGAAAAAACCGGAATATATGTGATAGTCCCAGCGCTCTTCTATATACATACCAAGTTTCAGATCGATATCTCGTTTTTTGGCCAAGTTATAGCGAAAAAACTGTTCAAAAATGATGACGTCAAATTTCTAAACTCAATTTTTAGCGATTCTAGACCACGTACGGCAAAACAAAGACCACCATTGAACTCCCCGTGACGAGCTGCATCGATTCGATACCCATTTTATGCAAAAATATTAAATTTGAAATTTGACCTAATTTGACCTGACCTTGACCTGACCTTGACCTGACCTTGACCTGACCTTGACCAAAACGTGATCTAAGCTGGCCCCAAAGGCTGCCTGACCCACATAATCGCATTTGTCATGTAAAATGGACCATAAAACATGTATCACAAGACACTTTCATATTGTGACCCCCCCCGTGACCTGACCTCTGTGACCTGACCTAGTATCAGTGACCTCAAATAGCAAAATATGTGTTTGAAGAACATTTCCCCATCGATGACTTTCAATGAAATGCATTTTACTCGATTTTACAACGCATTTCTTGAAATGCCTGTAAACGGTGAAAATTGGACCTTTGACCTGACCTGTGACGTCATCGGTTTGACCTAGGTCAATAAAATTGGGTCACAAGGTAGTTCCCCGTTGGGGCTATCCAACGCCGTTTACCGCTTGTCGCTATGTTGCGTGGTTCTCGAGATCTTAGGGGGGGGGGGGCAAAATGCCCCCCCCCCCAACCGGGCGCGTTGCTCGGCAGAGCCCAACGGGGGGCGGGTTAATTAATTGCTCATTCAGAATTATTGACAAAAAAGTATGGCTGGTACCTGTCAACGAAATTTTGAGACACCCTATATGCTTTGTCCTTTTTAAAGGATAGATAAATCACAACAGCAGTCTCGACAGACAACCTGAGCCCGTACGAACTTTGATCTCAGAGCCAGAATTCACTACAATTACCTACTACCGTCCGGGCCACCGACAACCCACTCCAGTATGACCCATTAGGAACGCTCGGCCGTGTAAGAGACGTGACGCAACAAAGGACCGTCCCCACAGGTCGCCTGAGGTCAACAGGGGGTCAGTGGGGGTCGACATAGGTCAGCCGGGGTCAACAGATGAAACGCACCGGCGGATTCCGTCATAAGGCCGGGATTGTCTGACCCATTCGACTGACGAACCGCAACTAGCTAAAATGACGGTCGCTAATGAGTGCCTCAGAATGAGCTCAACAGCAGACTCTCATGCCACTTAGGATTCGTCCTTACGACCCGAAAAGTGGTAGTGTATCAGAGAAAAGCGTTAGTCACCTATGCCAGCAATTGACGATGAGGGTACTGCTCGCATATGTGCATTAAATTATTTATTATGCTAACAGGCATCCTGACCACTCAACGAGAAGAGTTTAATGAACACTACCCAGAAGGGGTGTGCCACAAAAGTCAGGTATTCGTCGTAAACGTACAGGAAAGCCGAGGAAAGAACAGGAAACAATCAAAAGGAAAACAACTAACATCGAGTCGTGAACAAAACAGCACCGGCTCATGCATACATACACGTCACACCATTGAAACAAACACACTATTTCCCTAACCCAGTAAACTGGCCCACGCCACAGCCAGTTTCCTCAGACAGGATTCACGACCATCAGAGCCCTTCCGCCAACCCCTGAACACTGTACTCACTGCGCAGGTTTTTGATGAAGTCCTCCAGCTTCATCTTCCGCTCCGGTTTGATGTTCGGGGTGAAGAGGTCCGTGTTGAGCATGATGATGGCGAAGGCCAAGACGAAGACGGTGTCGGGCGTCTTCAGACTGGACACGAACTCATGGTTACACTGCGTGTACCGCTGGCCAAACACCTGAGGAAGACGGGACACGGGACGTCAGAGGCAAAACCAAGCAATAACGTCAGTTGCAGGAGCGTGGTTGGGATGAAAAGCGAGACGTCAGAGGCAATCACAGTACCAACTCAGCATCAGTTGCAGGACGTCACGTCAGGTTGTGATGCTTATAGTACGGGAAACGGGATACCAGTTGACGTCCAGCATTCAATGTCAGTATATCTCCGTCATGACACGCCATGTAAGGGCATGTGACATAGAACACGGGCAAGTGACATCAGTGGTCGACACGGGGCACTCACGTCATTCACAGCATCACTACGTCATATCATGATGCGTGTGGTAACGTCCCATGAGGCACATGCCGTCACGATCTTGTCAGTGTCGCGATTCTTTTTTGATACCGAATCGTGTGCGTCGGCAAGAAAACGAAGCAAAAAATCGCATAACGTTTACATAACAACTCAGTAGTATTTCGTCCTGCAACATCACAGCCCATATTCGGAGATTCCCGTTCACACAGGATTGCGGCTAAGTCCATGAAAAGTACCGTGCGTACTTTTCCCGACGAGTTACGTAACCCTACTCAGATCAGCGATAGGTATAGTAACAAGGCACCATTACAGCTCTGTTCCGGCGCGCTGCGGTGCAGTGCGCGATCAGCGAGAGTGCTGTAGCCGGTGCTGCGGTCAGCAGTACTGGGTCACCGGTGCACCATTGGCCGGTCAGTATCCGGGACAGGTCCCCAATGTTCTCCGGTCAGCGAGAGACCGGGTGGGTCGGACCTGGAGCTGGCCTGACCAGAGAAACCCGCTGGACGCCATGACAAACACTAGACCCAACGGCCAGCTTTTGTTTGTTTATTGGGGCGTCACGGCGCACCAACTCCAATGGGCAGTTTGCAATCAGCGATTCAATCCACCCAGTAGCGCAACTGAGGCCCACAACCAGCCTCTGTATACAGTGAGCCTTCTGCACTGTCGTCATCCAGTTCCCTGTGACGCCCCAGTTCGCCGTGCATCCTTGCTCGGCATACCTGCCGCCGTCCAGGGCCCGGCCGATGCGCCGGTAGGCCAGATCAGCTGACCGATCGGTCGGCGAAAGTGGTCTGTGTGTGTATGGAGACTGGTCACGCTACCCGCCGGCACTGGTCGACACTGACCGGTCCTCTGTGAGCTGCGGGCCATGCCGCGCTGATCGGTATCTCACGACCATACTGGGCCGGTATGTGCGCCGAGCAGCGCCGGTGACCAGCCGACCGGAGCCCGGTAAGGCCCGGCTGGGGTGGGTCCTAGAAAAACGGACACAAGCATGTCCCATCCCGTGCGTGTGTCTGAAGCAACAAGCCGGCGCGGAACCCTGAATCCTCCCCGCTTGAGCTGAAAGCGGCACATCCGTTGCATCTCCTCTCATCACAGCTCATGAGCTCACGAGTTCACGAGTCAAGGCCTCGGTGCGCGTCTCATTAGTCGTGAACACTCATTATCCTTGGACACCGCACGATGTCGGCGGTACGGAGCGCCCTCCGTGGAACTCCTGGCCGCTCGTAACCAGCTCACTCGGCAGGAAGAGATTAGCACGGATATGATCGGCCGGACGGCACCGGGTACCCTTGACCTGCAGATTGGGCTCACGCTGGTCCCGCCACCAGCGTACCGACACTTCAGCGGCTGTGGGAGCATGGCATTTGCGCTGATGACATGAGACTCTTTATAGGATTCACCGCTGTTCGCAGCGGTAACCGTTTGAGCCCAGCCGCAGGATCTGTCGACCGACCTCCAGCGAACGAGCCAAAGCGTCAGTGTCAAACTGCCGCTCACCTAAGTGTGGGAACGCAGCGATCACAGGCTTCAACTCATGATAGTTATCAGAACAAAAGCGAAGCGAAAAATGTAGATATCCTCTCTGTGAATCTCCCAGTCTACCAGTCACCAGAGGCTGTGGTCGTTAATTCCGACCAAGCACAGCCGATAAAGGCGTCGCTGTTTGGACAGCCGTTCCCGGCCGTGCGTACGGTGCAGGATCAGGAAGGAAGCGGGTCTATCTATCAAACAAACCCGCACTGACAGCTCCACACAAACACTGACGGTCTCCGTAATAAGGAAACCTCGCGCTGGCGGCGGTCCGGGCGACCGTGGCTCACTAACTCTCATTAGTAACCGGTGGAACAAGTCGGCCACGACCGAACCTCCTCGCTCTACTCAATCAGACCCAGTTTTTGTGTGTAAACAAACCAGGTGACCACGACACGCATCTGACATAGACGTGGTTCACAGAGGTCCGGCTACACAAAATGGTGAGCCATGGGTGTATATAGTGAACATCTGTGTAGCAAATAGCTCGCTTGGTGATTGAAATGTCATGTTTGAGAAGCAGCTTGCCTTTGAGCGACTCTAACTAAGCTTTCTATAGGGCTGAAGGGCTAGAAAGCCATCCGCGGTCCCCGTAGTAAAACGACTCAATCGACTCACGTTCTGACACAAACCACAATTTCCTCTTGGAATTTAACGCGCGCGAATCCCTTGTCAAACACCTAAACGTGTTGAAAGCTAGCGGCGGCGACCACCGCAGTCAAAGTTAGTGTGCCCGGTAGGCCAGCCTGGGGTTACTTTCCGCCGAAGCCTGAACGGCTCGGTACCGGGCTGTGCCCCGGGTAAAAACCGGCCTCACGCCCCCTTTCGCCGCCGCCGCGGGTGGGCAGACAGCAGGGTTCCCAGCACCTTTACGGCAGGAGTACTCTATGGAGAGTTGCTTTGGTGCCGGTGACTGAGGAGATTCCTCACACCACTGGGAGTGGTGCTGGTGACGCTCACCACTGCACGGCTGGGAGTGGGTGGTGACAGGGTTCTGCATCGGCGCCGCTGCAGACACGCATGCGGAGGCGTTTATCTTCGCGCGGGTGACTGCAGCGCACTGACAGGTCTTCATTAACACCACGGATGAGCGGGAGGCTCCCAGGCTCCGTGGCACAACTCCTTTGATTTTAACGTTACCGAGGAATATCACATTCAACTGTATGAAGACAAATACCCCCTGGGTGATGAATAACTCGCTCTTTGCCGTCACATGTCACAACGCATTTAACATAAGCTAGAATGTCTGAAATAGTCCGTTTTATCCCGACTGGCCCGCTGACCACCACTTATTCTGCTTCTATCATACATATTATCGACCATGCACTTATCAAAGAGCGGATGGGTCAGGCCAATGTCGACACTCATGGTGTTCTCAGGTTTCTCCCCGTGATCGGTCGGTACACAGCGCTGTTCGATCCCACCCCTACCATCGGACACCTGTCCAATTACGATGGAGGCACAGTTGACATGAGGTCATATGCGCATTATGGACACTAGCGTGATGGTCGACTAAACTGATTGCGACACGGCTGGCTGCACCTCACCGGGTTATATTTATCACATAGCACGCACAATGATATCCACTTTCAGGACAAACCACAGAGATAGAGGAAGGATCTTTATGCGAAGAGCACTCGGGATAACTACCTAATGGGCCAGCGAGGACGGGGTCCCACTGGCGTCGGTGTCAGATGCCACTAGAGTCAAAAGAAACCGATTGCTGCGACCATCAGCGTGGGTACAGCGGAAGAATCAACTTATCTCAGGAGCAGCAGTGTAACACATTTCCACCTATCAATTCAAAAGTACGCCTATCGAAGGAAGCAAAACTCTATCCTACCAAAAACAGAATCCTACCATCGCGACAGCAGTCGCAGTGACCGTAAGCCGGCTGGCTGACCGTCACCGATCATCGACAAGACCGGCTGCACCCGGCGGCCTTGATCGCGCCGAAGGCTGCGTGCCACTCCCCAATTGACCGGACCACCAGGCACTGGCCTAACGGGGTGCGAGCGGCCGCCTTCTGCCGGCGAGCAGTCGTTAAGACAGATGGACCAGCGACGACCATTTGTGTCGGTATTGGTGTGAATGGGAGTGACGAGGTAAGTACATATCAGCGCAGTTGGCGTTTGACTCTGTCAAGGTGAACTCTCGCCGACGGCGGAGGAGAATCGTCTGCACATCTTCCGTCCTTGGCTCCAGCTACAGTGCCGGCTGACGGGGAGCCAGTGGAGCGCAGCAGCATCCGAGATCATCCGCCCATTAATCCTCGCAATGTCACGTGCAGCCTATGTAATTCGGATCAAATTGAGCAAGAGTCCCACCGTTACATAAATTGAGTCCCACCGTTACATAAATCGGCGTGGTTGGATGATTCAGCAAGATTACAGGTGGCTTAAGCTACGGAGGAAGGGTGCCTTCACATCTATTCAAATATGAGAAAAATGCATTCTAAGATTGGATGTTCACAACCACGCGCCACTATGGGTAGCTTGGAGATAATGACACCATTTAGCACATTGAAGTGGCGTTATTGGAAAACCACGGGGAAGCCATGACCAAGATTTCTAAATATCATCTCGGCACCATCCCGTCGAAGCCGCAAGTCACACCACGGTCACAGACTCGCTCTTCAGTCGAACGTCAGCCCTAACAAATTGAAATGACTACCCCTTCCTGCTTCCTTCGGTGACTGTCTTCTGCCAAACCGGCCCCCCTTCCCCAACGCGACCCCTGTGGCGTCTCCAACTGACCTCCATGAGTCGTTCGATCTTCTGCGCCTCCCCTGGAAGGCGGAAGTAGGCCTGGAACTTGCGCAGTGCCGCGTCCAGCTGCATGTTGTAAAAGTCCAGCTCCTGGGCGAACGCTCTGAAACAGAAAACGTACAGGGTTAGCGGATGAAAGATATACAGTAGAAAGTCAAATACACAGTAGGAAGTCACGGTAGAAAATATACAGTAGAAAGTCAATCAACCCTTCAAAAGGAACAGTAGCTGCTATATAAGCGCACTCCGATCATGGACACATTGCAACGATGCACAAAATAGCCTGAAATAGCAAAAGTTCATTCTCCAATAGGTAGCGTCAACGTCAAAAGTAGAAACCCAAACTTCCCAGGGAGCCTACCGCGTTACGGAGGCCCAAACGTGACGCCGTCACGGCCACCATAACAGCTGTGTCACAAACATACACCACCGGACCCCGGCCCGACCTTCACAGAGACCGCCGGAGTCACGCGTCGCTGCGCGGCTCCAAACATAACATTTACCGGCGGGCTGAGACCTTTCATATGCACACACATCAGCCGTCAGCCGATCGCAGACTTCCGTCCGTCGCATTCACTCTGTCCAGTGACGGTTACAGATCCCACGGACATGGCGGCTGGAGCGCAGAGACTTTCACTGCTGCTGAGAGCGGCACAGCACGCACGGCCCACCGAGACAGCTATAATCAGCCCATTGAGACGACAACGGACGCTGTCAATCACCGACAAACTGGCCTAACGAGACGCGGATTGTCTGGATAAGAAGGGACGCACCACAGATGACTGTATCTTGTGCTGTCAATGCTGGTTAGTGGGTGGGTTTCGGGATCAACTTTGAACAAGCTAGCCTCAGCGGTGCCCCTTTTCGCCGCGAGCGGCCACGATGCGTAGTTCGCCGGTGACCTAGCTGACCTTCGGTGACCCTGGTGACCCCCAGGTCACCGCGCCACCAGGCCACACGGATAGCGCCGCCATTCATGAATACGACGATGAACGTTATGCAAACATAACGAGGCCGGCGTTACAAAAGCGTCGGCTGATCGGCACTGCCCGAGCGGCGTGACGACTCCATTTATCAGCGGCCTGTCAGTGCGGGCGAGAGATCCGGCCTGCTCACACAATCCGACCGGGACACGGTGCTCGGAGGTCGGGAGATCCAGCGCTCTCAGACTGGAAGCATATAGGCTCAGCCAGAGCACAGCTCAATTCAACTGGGATGCAGCCCTGTTCGGCCAGGACCCAGCTAACTATAGCTCAGACCCAGCAAACTCTACCCAAGGGACTTCGACATAACTTCGACTGGAACCTGGCCAGCATCGAAGGTACCCAGTCGATTCAGTGGATCCAGCCCATTCCAACTGAATGATCACGCCAGCAGACGCCCAATCAGCTTGGACTCCGGTCCATTTCCAGGGTCCGAGCTGCGAGTCACAATCACATAGTGTCCGGACCGAGTCTGGTCCGCGTACCTACGTCACTTAGCCTTCCCTGCACACCGCATTCCCTTCACCGCGCTCCACACGCAGCCAGCTCCGTTTCAGGCCGAAACGCCGACTTAATTCAAGGCTAACACCCTAGCACGGACAAAAGACCGACCACCGCCGTCACAGCATGAAGAAAGGTGTTTTTCGTCGCCGTGCACGCTCTAAAGGGCTGCTCCGTCTTAAATCACGCATCTACGCCTTCCCAGCTCCGCCATCGGCGCAGGCGTTGTGGCATCTAACTTTGGCTGAAAACGACAGTGACACAAAGCGTTACGGGAGCGACGTCCGCTCTGCTAACAGCTCTGGAGACAAAGCGGGACGTTTTTCTGCACCATCGCGCGGTGACGCCTTTCCGGTGCCGCTCAGAGGTGTCCCAGCCGCCGTCTGCTCTGCCGATGCCTCCATGGAGCCCACACCACGATATAATGACACTACTACCATTCAATCGTGTCTCACGTTGCAGACGCCGCAAGGAACTCTTTGCAATGATGGATCAAGACGATCGCAGACTCTCAGTCACGACACTCAGCGGAGACGTCTGACCTTAGCCGGTCGAGCGTCTCCGCCACCAGCGTCCTCTGTGGCACCAGCGTCCCGAGCGGCAGTCTCCTTCAAATCTCGCCAGTCTCCTTCACACCGGTCGGTCGGACATGTAAAAAAACGTCAGCGGACAGCCGGCTACCGCGCGGGGCCGGTGGCATTGGAGGGTCTGCGGCAGCCGGTAGGGAAGGTGCAGCTGACCGATGGCCATGGAGACAGACGGTTGACCTCCGACAGACAGAAGCAGCCAGGGATGACGAGGAAAGATCGCGAGGTTCAGACTCCCATGGCCATCTCTGGCGCCAGTAGAGGTAACATTGATGACGGCACGCAGACACGAGCCATGTTTTTCCTTTCCAGAATCATAACACTACATCAGGGTGAAGAGGATAAAGATGATACGTAAGATACACGTCACTGCGTTTTCTTGTCCACTGAAGTAATATCCATGCAGTCTTTCCTCTCATGCAGATTGCAGAGCCATCATCCTGCCAAAAGCATTCACAAAGCAAACAACAGATGGAACTCCAGACATGGCTCAGGGTAAACCAGCCAGCCACCACTCTTACCAGCTCCACCGAACCCAGCGCCGGTGATCCTCGCCACTATATATGCAAATCATCAATGGGAGATAACACGGAACTTTGGCCGCCAGGTGTCACTGTAGGCGTTCCTGCTGATTCAATTTGCGCCGGTGCCGTTCGGAGCAGTGTCGTGCGGTGAAAGTGGGTGAAATATTGAGGAAGTAGTGGGTCACATGTGTCATAATACCTAAATTTGGAAGAAAATGGCCCAGTGTAGTGTCTATGGCTGCTCGGAGAATGGTGAGTTTGTATTTTCTCGCGACAAGAGGCCGAGGAAGATAGATATGGCTCAGGCTGCAACGGATTTCATCCCACCAAACACTTGATTGTGTGTCGGAAGCATTTCACCGACGATGATTTTTTGGAAAATACTGCCTACGGTAAGTTTTTATGGTCATGAGCAGCTTTGTATCTGTAGGCGCTGGATAATGCTTTACGGGTGGCTTGAGCTGAGTGATTTTACTCTGATTTATTTCAAACTAAAGTTGATCGGGATGTCGTAATATTTCGGTATTAAAATAAAATATAAACTCAGGCACAAAATAGCACACTTCACACCGGTTCTTATCACCGTCTTTCTCACAGGTTCTTCTTCTTTCACGCACATATTCTCAACCACAACCACCGTCAAAAGCGATTTTTGGTCCGCGGCTACATGAAAGGCTTATCTTATTCTACACCAATTAAACTTAAATATCACTTAACTTCTTCCTTCCTTGCCTTGCGGTTTCGATACTTATTTTCAAAACCTTTGTTCTAAACCTATTTTACTTGTTTAAAATTATTTCTGTCCTACTTTTCTACTTCAGCAAAATTTTATTTGGTGTAGCTCGTGCCCGTCACGAATGACGCCGCCGACATAGAAACGGCATCTACAGTATCTAAGATATACCCTATCATTCGCCACCCGGGGAACTGGGAAGTCACCTACCGGCTACCACCATAAGTATGTAGGTATCAAACGAAAAATGGGTCTGCTTTTCATGGAATATTCATGCCCTAAATGCTACAGAGGTCAACAATCATTTAATCTTAGAATTATACAACTACCTTTATTTGTACAAATTATTGCATGCTTCGTAGACATCTCGCATCAACATCACAGGTGAGGTACGTATACTTCATGATCCATCAAAGTTTAAGGCAAGAAAACACACTTCACAGTGCTATAAACAATGACGTGCATTGTCAAGGGCCAGACAACAGCAGAAGAGGCTGAAGAAGGGGGTTATTCCATCTGTTACTCAGGCCAAAGCACCAGCTTCAACTGCTTCAGCAATTTGTAGGCAGGCTAGGCGCAAGGAAAAGGAACATGGCCAGCTGTTGGACAGCTTGGTCAGTGCAAACAACTAGAGCTTAGATGCTGTCCTTAACCTGCAGATAAGATGAATAGGTTTGTGCCTTGTGGCACTATTTATCTATAGCTGTTTATCGTTATTGACATTTGAGCAATGGGCAGACGCTGTCAGATCCAGACAGGATAGGAGATTCTCTGTTTTGTGATTTGGATGGCAGATGTAAGGGGATCACTTCTCAGTTTGTTTTTTTTGAAAGGTTTTTTATCCCACAACTCACAGACAAGTCACAAAAGTATACTTAACTGGGCAAATTGTATGTTCAATCTAAAGTGTTTTCACCTTTTGGCAGATGGTAATTGCTCAGAACCAACCAGTGGTAATAAAAGATGTGCATAAAGTTTCTGATAATGGTCTATCTCATGCCTTGTCAGGCTGTATTCAGTATGTATGAAGCAGTTAATACAAATTTTATTGTTTTCACAGGTACAAGAATGGGCTCAACAGGCAGAGGAAATGGAGAAGAGTGCACCACCTCCACCAAACGTTGCTGCTTATGAAGAGTGCAACACTGAAGGGGGGTGTGCTGCACCACTGCGGGGCTATCTGATGGTGCTGTCAATATCAGCACCAGGCAGGGTTCAATGTCCAAGATCTGTTAGCCTGTTGTGATGTACGTGTCATAACACCAGCGTTCCTTAAAGTGAAGTCCCAGCTCTCTCCCGCCGAACGCACTCAGTCGCTCGCTATCACGAGGGATCATATCCATGTCGGGCGTATGACTGGTCTGATCAAGACTTACTCGTTTCTTAGGGGGCAAATCGATGCCGGTTACGTACCTGTTCTTTCAGACATATTCCGTTCTGTGTGTCTCGTCTGTAGCCTGCAGAAATCGCTCATGCAGGTGGCGGGGATGTGCGCGCTCTGGGACGTTAGCATTAGCAGACTGAGCTTCACCGTCTCATGTTTATTGTACATGCCTACATTTGTGAATGGTGCATTGGAGGGCTACATGTGTATGCTGGTGCACAGTGCATTGCTTGAAAGCTGTATGTTATTTGGTAATCGGTGATATTGAATGCTTTTGAGTTTTGGAGCTTGCCTTGTCGAAGTGGTTTAGCTAGTAGGTACTCTGCTATGTTTCGATGTCAGTTAAATACACCGCTGTTGACTATCATACACTGCTTCAAAAGCTATGTGTTGTATTCGCCATCGCGCAGTGACGCTCATAAGTCATGAGTTCATTGGCATGAATTTAGAAACGAACGAGTACTGCCTGCAGCTGGTTACAGGTCTAAAGGAACTTCTACAGGGTGTAACGAAATTATCCGCACATCTATTTTTCGCCATATCTGTTCGCATAGTTCCTTTTCTGACGTTAGAAGCGAGAATATTGGATGAATGCGTGCCTCTGGTTTCGGCTCTCGCCTCGGCAGTGACCTGACCTTGCGATGTGACTCTTGCTCTGAGTAAAAGTCGAGTTACGGAAGGGTTCATTTGGTAGTTTTCTATCAAATGATTGAAAGCTTTGGGTTCATTTGGTGGCATGACGGCATGAGCCTGAAGCTGGTCTGCCAGCAGCTGGACATCAGCAGCAGCCAGTTGCATATCAGCCTGAGGCGCGATAATTGCTGGGACTTGGGTGACCGCGGGCGACCCAGGCGGACGCAGCCCGGGCCGTGTTCCACGGAGCGCTGCCTTGATTTCATACTTTTGTTTGTTTGTTTGTTTTGTTGGGTTAGGCCCTTTCGGTCCAATGAGACCATTTCAGAGCCGGGAGGATGATAGGATATAGGGGGAGACATTGGTCTGGGCAGGCACCCTAGTGAGTCGCCGGGGCTGAGCCCGTCCAGAGGACAGGCCACCCAGCCCCAAGGCACTCACTGCACCCGGCTACGGGGTGCGCTCCCTCGGGAGTAGCGGTGCCGCTCCAAGGGAGCAGCCCGCATGAGATAAAGTTGCCTGTCCAGCCCGGAAGGGGGTTGTGGCGTGGAGGAGAAGGATTTCAGTATCCTGAGGATAGAAGCACGGATAGGTGATTTCATACTTGTCACACACTACCCCTATATCTCCAACACTATGGTAGTGTGCAACAAGTATGAAACCAAAAGCGCCAACAGCGTTGGCAGCGCTCTGTGATACCCGGCCCCGGCCGCGACAGCAAATGGATCGGCAGTAACGCCCTTGCTGCCACCTGGTGGCCATTATTGAAAGCTTTGCTCTGTGCTCTCCCATTCAGAAATCCGCTAATCGTTTCTGAATCGGGATGACCGTCAGGTCACCGGAGGACCATACCGGTGGCGCCGCGCCGCGGACGGCAGGGGAAGCTCATCCCGGTCGCCGCGGCGAACACGGCCACCCAAGTCAGGTTAACCCTCGCCCGCACATGGGGGGGGGGGGTGGTTGCCACCCCCCCAGGCAGTCTTTCTGCTCTGCACTCAACATTTTTAGAGCTAGAAAGCTGATTTTTCGTATAGCTGCTCGTCTGTCCTTTCTTGATGTCCACTGAAAATTTCAAGTTTCTGTGATTTTTGGTTTCGGAGATATGACCTTGTTTTTCAGGTCATGTCATGACCCAAATGGCCAATTCTCAACATCTTGCGTTTGCCATGGGCCTTGTGAGCTTTTGACACCCTGATTTCGGCCTTTTTTGCCAGTCTTACCTCCCACCTATCATGGAACATGTTGTTCGACGATGTACAGGGGTCAAGGTCAGGGTCAAGGTCAACCTAGGTCATCTAAGATAATTGCGTTTTAGGCAAGCTGAATTTACTTTTTGTGAAGTTTTTTTGACTGCATTTTTGGTAAAAGCTTCTCAGATCATGATTTCATGTGATATGGACCCAAAAACAATCGGTTCACACATCAGTATACACACAGACACACACAGACATACAAACACATATAATTGACCTTGACCTAACTTGACCTGAAATGACCTCAGCAGCAAAATTCTGGTCGGATAGTGTGACAAAGAGGTTCTAGCTAGCTTGGCACCAGAAAACAGCATCGTCATCGGTATCTGATAAGTAGCGCACTTGATATCCAACGGTGACCCAAAACAGCAACATTTTTTAGTTTGACCTGACCTGGAAGGTCAATGACTGACCTGAGAAGGTAAAACTGGGTATCATTGGATTCGTCTCTTCCCAAAGAATCTTTTTGGTCTTTACTGCTAAGCTCTATCTCCAACAGGAACGAAATGGCGCGGGGGGGGGGTGGCAACCACCCCCCCCCCCCCCATGTGCGTTCTAGGATGGGAAAATGGCATGTGCGGGCGAGGGTTAAAGACCGCTGTCGCCCCGCATTCAAAGAAAAGCCACAAGTCCACAGAAGGCAGGACTGCAATGACAACCTGGGCCAACTCGTCCTGAACATCTAAAAATGCTCCAATTGTTCCGAGCTCACCACAATAGCCACATGAGACGCGGTACTGTGACGTTCCCAGAACACAGCCGCACCAAAAACACCGTAGGAGACCGCTCTGTGGTCTGTGGAGGAGTGGCAACTCGCGGGATCAGCGTCAGGGTGTCTGCAATATCGCTGCAGCACACAGTGCCCCCGTCCCCACACCGGCAGTGGGGTCCGCTGTGTCCGCAGCTAATCTGGGTCAGGGATCCGTCTCCTCATGACGGCGGCAGGAGTGCCTTCTGCAGCTCGCCGGGGTCGAAGCTGCACTGGCCACTGCATCATCACACGTTTCAATTCATCTCTAACACACACGAGATCAACCGAAACGCAGTTCGTATTCACTATTCATGGACCCGGAACCAGCCACACCGTCGGCGACGTTGCCTAACACGCCTATAGTCATGCCTAATGAAGGCGGTGCCGTCCCGGGACAGATCCGCCCTCTAATCTGCCTCCGTCAGCTGCCGGTCGCGCGGACTCCGGAGCCGGTTTCACCAACACCTCAAAACAGTTGAATCATCTCCTTCAACGGCCTCCAGTAGTCGTTACGAAACTTCTCGTCAGCTCGCTTCGCCAGCGGGAATTCCGAATAATTGCCGCCGACTCCAGACGTCGAAAGGAAAGAAAACAATGGCAGTGGCGCGTCAGTGGAGGATAACCGAACCAGTGCACTGTAATCGGGGTGCTCCCCCGACATTTTTCGCGCACTCCCTACATCCCACGCGCCATCATTCCTGGTCATGCGAGGTTAACATAAGTGCTGCAGCAGCAGGTCTGCCTGGTTAGTCGTTGGTGGTGAGACCTCCAAAAGTTTCAGACAGACACTGCCAGGTAAATCGACCGTAACGCCCTTCTAATGTATAACTTGGTCCAGGAACTTTGCCGTGGAGATATTTATGAACAGGAAAACTCGGTAACTGGACGACAGCCAGGCGCGGATAGCCAAGGTAGCCACTCTTGGGTGGACACTGAACAGGGTATTGAAGGAATCTCCGAAAAATGGCAAACAAACACAGAAGAGAGGAGAATAACGCAAAGCGATTTGCCCAGCATCGACATTTTTCGGCGAGCGAGTGACGGCGTTTAAATCCACAGTCACCAATCGTCGCTACCTGTGGCACTAATATTTACAGCCAGGTCGCGCAGTGCCACCGGCCATCGTATCTCGTTCCGATCGGACCGGCAGCCCGTCGTCGCCGCCGCCACTTCCTGCCGACCATGACCGTGGTGGGCGGCCCGGCGGGAGCGGGACCATCAGCGCCGCGCAGGGAGCTCGGACAATTATCTGGGAGCCCACGCGGCGCCCCGGCTGTGACTGGCAGGGCCACCGAGCGACCCGCCTGGCGCCGCTGCGGGCACCCCGCCCGGTCCGCGCCTCGGACTCGATCCCAGTTGGGCTTATGGAGAGTGCATAACTGCTGACGGCAGCCCGTGACGAGGTCTTCCCAAGAGAGCTCGCGGCTCGCACTATCCGCTGACACCACCTGCTGATGCCACCCAGCGGTGACGTGGCTCCGGATTTACGGAGGAAACAGAGGCAAACACCAGCTGGGTAGGGCAGGCAGAAAAGGCCGGCACCAAACCGCGGAAGTGACGCGCGTTTCCTCCACACAAACAGACGCTCCACACATCGTTCGGTGAAAACGCTGGCTTGGCACACCGCTGAATGAGCGGCCATACATAGCCAGCCCGCTCGCCTTCACTAACTCAGATGATCATCGCGGGAGATATCATCATTCGTCTCACGGACCGAGTGTCTCGGGGTCGATCGTGGTCGTTTGAATCCGCCTCAGTCCACTGGCGACCTCGTCATTCGGGGCCGGCGGCTGGTGGAGGTCGAAACTGGCACGACGAGTGAACTGGAACGGGGGGTTAAGAACTACAGCAGCGTTCGTGCTTTCTGGAGTGGCCCAGAGCTAACACAGTCGTGAAGAAGGCTCCAGTTGACATTATGACACCGGTGGAGTTCAAATAGGCCACTGTTACGCTATTTAGATAGACAATCTGTTTACAATAAGACAGCAAGCTCAAACTTAGCGTGTTCTGGTGGTTTGCTGGTTAGCACACTGCACAGCTCTTTGCTCTCTGATATTCAGCCCTCGTCAGTTTGAGAGCTGCGTCGCGTTGACAGGCATACCAGGGTCCGGTCACCGATCAGTCAGCCGTGGCGGTCAGCTCGGGGCCTCCCGTCAGCCCTCAGAGGACCGGCCGACCACCATCACACTCCATGATTCAGCACGTTCGGCCCGGTGGCGATCGACAGGCCGCTCGGCAGCCGCACCCGGCCGCATTAGCAATGCGACACGGTCCAAGCGGGCCGGGCGCCTTCGAGGAAAACTGATCATACGCAGCCTTTTTGGTGCGGGCGGACCGTTACGTGCGGCGAAAACTGCCACTAGACTACTGACACAAAGGGCTACCTAAGAAGCCTGTGTGTAGGTGTGTACGTGAGAAACGGCCTGGTGGAATATGTTTGGAGCTTCTGACGCTGATCCAAAAAAGGTGCTTGAAAGCGGGCGAAAGCTTGCAGATGCGGCATGACGAGTTAGCTAGGCTTTCCCAGACCACAGTTTCTGTCTCACGACTGTTTTGTTTGAATCATCCCTCCATTCCTTCGTCGTGTGAGCTGATTCGTTTCGGTTTTCTAGACAGACACGGACATAATATTCATCGTTTTAGTGCTAAATCACTTCACACTTTCTCGGTATTGAATGAACCGACATATCTTCATTCAAAAATCTTCCGATATTTTCGGAAACTTACGTAGTTTGTTCCACCCGTGCAGAAGATATTAACGAATCCTGAACGAATATGTGAAGTCATTAGTCATGAACTATAAACCAACCACGCGGAAGAGCTCATGGGGTGAAGGAATGCCAGCTGTTGTTCAAAATCCAGGGAGGGAAATCCGCATGTGCAACGTAACCGCATTCCGAAAGCCAGTCAGCTTCAAAACAGGGTAATGAGGCAATGAGGCAGCTGCAGCTTTGCACTATGAATTCAGCTCCAAGCAGCTTCAGCTGTCGAATAGTTCGTCGAGGGCAACTTTGCGCCCTCATTGCTCTCAGAACTCCTTCAGCTGTTCAGTGCTCACCATCACTCACTAGGACACCACCATTCACCTGCCCGGCAGACCCGGTCAGGTAGGTGCCGAGGGTGGTTATTCCACCACGGCACGAGTCATGCCCCGCGGCCTGTCCTATCGCTGAGCTACACCCACACAGGTCCCGGGAGAGTCCTCGGTGCCACACGGCGACAGTCCTGTTCGGTCCACCCAGCTGGCTGACAGACCGGTCCACTCCGAGCCGCTGCATACATTAGCACATTGCGCCATGGATACTGGCTCAGTGCGCGGTCACGCATGTGTTACCGGCTCAGAGCTTCACAAAGCAGAGTGTGGGACTGCTAGAAATCGTCCCTGACCAGTTGCAAGCCACCGCCCAGCGCTGGCGGCAGAATCAGCTCAGCACTACACCCGTTATCAGCTCAGCAGTCCGGCGGTAAAGGACTGGCGAAACCGAGCCCCGCATGAAATGATCATGATCCAGGTTTACGACGGCAGCGGCAAGGTTACACGCTGCAACGCTGGCTTAGTGTACCTACCACTCGTGAGCCCACAGAGTAAATGAGCGGCACGAGCCCCGTGTTAGGCAATGCGGCGCTGCGAGCCGGGGTCACAGGTCAGCTGTTTCCGCTCCAATCGTGGGCTTCGAGTGTGCCACGCAGTCGTAACAACCGCACGACGACAGATTAATCACAGATGGACTAATCGTCCGCTGTGGCGATGTCATGAGCGCCACGACCGTACTGACGCACTACAGACACTCGCACAATAATGTCAATGAAAGCATAGAGATAATAAAACCGCACAGCATCATAAAACCAGCAAAACTTTTGGACTTAAAACTTGAATGCTAATATGACTCAGGTTCATAGTTCATGAAGGGCTGTCTTCGCTATTCTAGCATCGGTCGTATCGTAGCTCAGAGATCATAAAACCGCACCAGGACAGCACCATGAAACCGGCCAGACTTTTAGACTTAAAGCTTGACTGGTGTTCATACGACTCAGGCCCATGGTTCGTGACGGATTGTTTTCGCAATGCCAGTATCGGTTCTATCATACCAGCCACTATTGGTGAACGTGATCGTCTAGCCAAACCAACTGCAGTTCTCAAGTCTCAGCCTGCCGCCGTGGCAACTGATTCTGACAGGCCGATCCCGTGACGGCAGCCCACCCGCTCTCTCCCACCACCAGTCCCTCTCTCCGCCCCGGGCACTCCGCTCCACAGATGACCCGGGTGATGTGTGCCAGGCAGCGGAGGCCTGGCGACACCACTCATCTCCATAGGTAGGAGCGGCCCACCGCGGCCGGCCCCTCACCGGTCGCTGGGACACACGCGTCGGACCGGTGTCAGCACAAAGACCCCCAGTCGGCGCGACACAGGACGGGCTGCCAAAACACGCCGAGACCACAGCTGAAAGCGCGCTGAGACCAAACCATGACACACAATAGGAGACGATTCCCAGGGTGAGATACAATCATCCCCGACAGTCTCCTAACCATACCCAAACGCTGAGACCGTCGGCCAATGACATGAGACCACAGGTCAAATGAGATTGTCGAGGGGTCACACCAAACCATTACCGTTGTCACCTGGCGTTGGTACAGGTCACTGACAGGGCACGGCTGGGCGTATGGCGGTGTAGGGGTCATCACTAGCCCACCATCAGAGCAGACCACACAGATGGGTCGAGCGACCGCGGGAGGGACGATAACCGCCCCATCCAGCTCCAGTCAGCAGTGGTCTATAGCCGTGCGATCGCTGGACTGATATGTTGCTGTCGCAGGAAAAGATGGTCCATTGCATTGGCCAAATTGATCTATGCGAAATGAGTCAGCAAGTGACACTGAACTGCAGTAACCCGACTGTCAACTTGCAAAAAAAAAAAAAAAAATCCAACCGTTCCAGTCATTTCACTAGCTCTAAAGTTCACAGACAGTTAAACAGTTCATGGCATCAGCCATGGCCAGGAAAAAAGACACTTTTCCCCTCCCCAATCATCCCCCTCCCTCCATTCGGTCGTCGGTACTCACTCTAGGACGGCGGCGCAGAAGGGCGACTGCAGGTCTCCGAGGTACTCGCCGATCCGCTGTTTGCTCAGCCCCTTCCTCGTGATGAGGAAGCGCGCCACCCCCTGAGGCGTCTCGTCCAGGAACCCTCGCGCCATCAGGTAGGCCACACCCCTCTCTGGTTTTGTGTTGAAGAGGTTCAGGCCGACGCGGTACTGACGCTTACGGACAATCTCCGGGACCTGAAACGATGCAGAGCGGTGAGGTGACTTGTAAACGGTGGTTCGTAACAATGGAAATCGACAAAGTGACGGTCACTCGCAGGATGAGCGCAGACAATGACAGCTGATTCTGACACCGCTCACGATGGTACGATAAACAGACGAGATTGGAACAATCGATAGTGCAATTGATGACACCGAACAAATTGGCATACGTTTGCAAAATGGACGAGATTCTATCTAGCCGTGTAGTTTTCCTTGATCAGCAGGGAACGGAGGAAGACAAGACACGGTTTGTAGCAGAGTTCAGGTAAAACTGTAATGTCGTTGGCGAGTTATACACTTAACGATCCATCGTCACCATAAAATAGTGCTACCGCCAATGGCCAACCAGACAAAAACATCATGATTGCATCGACCCATAACGTCGACGTTAAAAATGCGTCCATCAAACCATGACTAATGTATGCTATCGACGGCGTTCACGTCAAAATCTCAATTCCTGGGAACCGCTAAGTCTTTCGTCCATCGCACGACGCGGATGATTAATCTGAATTCCATGCCAATGACTTCCATAACAGGCTTGGGCCGGTTTTTAAAAGGTTGGAGCCACCACGTTCAGCGGTTCACAGGCGAACTAAGAGTCAGTGACCTGATCACTATTCCAATCCGGACTCTCCTGTCGGCTGACCTAAGCCCAGTCCGGAGATGGTCTGGAACCCAATTCACTGACTCCAAAGAAGGTTCTTCAAACCTTCCGTCAAGCGCGCTGCACGGTTTGCAGGGCGCAGAACAGAACTAGACAAATCGCGAGACGATTTGATCTCATCCGAATTCCGATCCTCTGCTGGCGAGAGTGATCCACCAGCCTCGCGATCCGCCTTCAAGGAAGCCGAGGAAGCAGCTGCGTCCATCACTGGCAAAGCAGCTCCGTTGCTCGCCTTAGTTCAGTTTCGTGCCACGGCAGCTCCCTAGTTATCATTCTGCGGCAGTGGCACACTGAGCCCACCACACCGCACCACCAGTGACGCAGCACCCCGTCCCGCCTGTTTAATTCACCAGGGCCGGGCCCAGCTCTCCCACTCCGCAGAAACTCCGCTGTTGCTGCGGGCGGCGACATTAAGTCGGCGGAGGAGCTGCTCCAGCTCAGGACAGGACGCCGTTCTGCGCGGTGCGGTCACCGTCGGCCCCTATCTCGGCCGGGATCGGGCAGAGTTGACCCGGGGTGCGACCAGTCTCTCCTGTCGCCACCCGGCCCGCTGCGGTCAGCCACGTCAACACTCAACACCAGCACAACGACAGAGACGGGGCTGAAGGACGCTGCTGGACAGGGAAGGAACCGTTATGGCATGCTGAGCATCGCGCAATCGGGGATCCGGTGTTTGCAAAAGAAATGCAGCCCTGTTGCTATAGTCGCAACGCAGCAGCAATGCTGAGCGCAATGCCTGTGAGCAAAATGGCTTCCACAGGTCAGTTTGCGAAAGTGTTATGCACTCAGCACTATTACACATGAATTAAGTGATATTGCTTCAAGATTTGGCACAAAAATAGTATGAGGCATTCGGATTTCAGCAGTAACATCTTTTTAATACCAATATCTTAATTCAAATCGCTTTTTATTTGATCGGCACCGCCCAAAAAACGAGGCTGCCTACATGACGTGAAAGCTGGGCGATAAATCAATTAAAGAGAGCGATGAATCAGTTAGAAAGGCCGCCATATCAAAGGCTGACCTCCGACGAAAGATCACCCACGCCTAACCACACCCGTCTCCCTCCCAATGACCCTTATCATCGCTCTCTCGGCGAGATTCTCCGTCTGAAAAAGTAACGATTCTACACAAGGTGTCACAGTGTCAACGTGTCGAGGCCTTCATCGTCACGAGCTAGAGACGCTACAACGGCTGGCTCGTGGACGGTACGAGGAGGTGCTGCGTCTACCAGAGTAGACGCAGCACAACGCACAGCACCGCTTCATCAGTCTCCATCGGCAGCGGCGAGGGAGCGACGGCACAGATACCGATTTAGACCGGCCGAGCGGGGTGTCTGCCGTCCACCGGCCGGCGCTAAATTCGGCACCGGAACACCGCACTGCGCACGTGGCGGAGGGGAGACGATGGCACGCAGCCCAGTCGCTGCTCCGAGTGCCAATACACCGCTCCAGACGTGTACCAAGCGGCTACCGATAACAGAGGCGGCGGAAGGAGAGGGTGCGGAAGATGGAATAGTGCTTTTATACCAGGTTCACGCCCGGTCCCAGCTCTGAGTCAACCCGGATTATTGGTGTATCCAGTGTCTCCAGACCATTATCACGACTTGCTAGTTACGATAGTTACGGCACAGGTGCGATGACATAAAGCTCAGGTGAACTGTCATCCAACTCAGTTCCTGATCAGGTGCGCACACCTGGAATGACTGTAGTTCCGCTTCGCGACGAGACTAGCCCGGAACCCGGTAGACATAAACAGGTCACCACCTGGTAACTAGCTACGAACAATAAACATACCCCAGTTTAACCAGGTGTCGAACGGATCACGATCAATACAAACGGTGCCAACCTTTGTGCTCGATCTTAATTCGAAGGGGGTTGTCAATGAACCCGCCTTTTTGTGAGCATGATGCATGAGTTACGATAGTAAAACACGCACACAATCAAACAGCCGCGGGCAGCGGAAAACTTCCCAACACCCGAGAAGTAAACGGAGGATGCTACACAAAAGACATCCTCATCCTCAACAGTGAACACCTGAGTATCGTGTGTGTCCCCAAACAAACACCTGTAACAGGTGTGACCGTGTAACTGACGCCTGCCGCTTGGTCGGTTGGTGACCTCAATGAAGCAATTGGAGGGAGTTCCGGTGATATGAAGTCACCTTTTCACCACATCAGTGTCATCCATGGAACACACGGGACGATTAGCCGGGCCGCACCGTCGACTCCACGCATAAACCCTCCATTATTATTATTATTATTATTATTATTTCATTTATTTTCACCAACCACAGAAACGTGGGCGTTACGGTGAAAATAGGCACGAGGTAGGTACATACATACAGTTCACCAGGTACAAAACACTTTACATGATCCACGTATGAACATACCTATTACCTATGCATGTTACCTACAGGCTACATGCACGTTACATGAACAGACTCAAACTGCCACCATAATTACCGAACCCAAGTCGAGAGGTGCGCCGAGAGAGACAGAGGTCAGCTAACTGCCCGACACAGCGCGGTCAATGACCCGGACAGAACTATAAAGGATGCAGCTGAGTTGGGACATACCACAGGAAAGTGAATTCAGGAGAGTTGAAGCGGAACTGCTGGAAAGTGAATCGTCTGACGTTGCATCACTGGACACCAACAACTCGTTCTGGCGGAGTACTATTGCGTGAGAACTGCAGCCGGCAGAAATACGCCGTCAACGGCGGTTCGATGATGCGAGACGCTGTACCCACGACGATGTGAACAGCATACACACGAGGGAGCACAGCGGAGAGATGCTACACGGAGCGCACACCGGGAACAGATAAATAAAACGAACAGACGGAAAGAGGCTGGGACATCTTTACGTCAATGTTGTGATGATCATCTCGAAATTAGGAGTCTGGGACGGACACTCACCTTGCAACTGCTGTAGCTGACAGCGGCGGCCGGCGCGGGACGCGGGTCACCCAGACGTGGTACTCGGTCCACCTGGTCGCTAGGCGGGGGTGCCGAGTCGCTCTGGGTGCGCGGCAGCGTGCGATGGCCGCCGCTCGAGTGGCTCGATGATGACCTCTGCAACAGGGCAGGGAGACACGGGTCAGGCTGAGGAGCATCACAACAAAACACACTGCAATAGCTGGCGCAATGCACTTTTACCTCATTGTTGGAGAGGAAAGATAAACAGAATTATTTATTTTGGCTGAAATTGTTTCCGAAATGACACACTACCCAGCAAATCACGAGCGTATCACTAACCAGTTGTTGAGTAGCCCACTTCCGTGAGCTACAAGGCAACAGTGACGCCGTGAGATTTCCTCAGCAACCGCCACTTACGGAGAATGTCTGAGAAATGTTACGAGATGCGGCACGCGTTTCCCAGCGCCTCAGGGAGAGCGGCCGGCGGCAGGCGGGGGCGGTCGTGCAAGCCGCACGCGCCTGCCATAGCACGCGCCGCTGGCGGGGACAAGCCGTCCCAGGCCGGTGGGTAAAACACCACTCTCGGCTGGGAACCGGAGACTCGGCCTCGGCTGCGGCGCTCCGCTCAGAGCTGGTCCCGGCCATACATCACCCGATTTCTCCGCGACCGAGACGCGTGGCCACCTTTCTGAGCCGCTCCCGGAACCAGGCGCGGGGCGATCGAAAAACGACCGAAAGGCGCACAACTGGCGATAAATCCTGGACTTACACCAGAGTGACTCGTTAAGAGGTAGCTTGAAACAACGCTAAAATCCAGTCAGAGTCACTGACACAGGGCGTTGGCTTCGACAGCTAAAATCATGGCTGGCTGCATTGTGAGAAAATATGGTCGTCCCTCGTTCCCTTTTCGTGTTGCAGGAGACGGCGGCAGAAAATATCACCTAGAACTCTAGAACTACTGCCGGGGGTTGATACTTCAGAGGAAGAGTCTCAAACAGCCAAACACAAGGTGACATCCATCTCTGGGCCTGAATTGCCCTGTCACGAGCTGCGGCCGCCGTTGGGAGCCACTGGGGCGGGTCACGGCCGAATTGCAGGTACGCACGGTGTCACTGCAGGCTGACACAACAGAGCTACGTCCCGGGGCTGAAAGCCGCGCGAGGTATCCCCACGGCCCCTGACCCGACATGACCCGACCCGGCCGTCCGTCATCCCAGACCGACGTGGGACGTCTCCGGCGCGCCGGCAGCCGCCTCTTCTTACAAATCGCCGTTTAAATCATTTGTCCTTCTGCGCCGCGCCGGGCCGAGGCGGGGCGGGCCGCCCGGCGGCGGCTTCCCTCCATTCCGGCGTGCCTTATGAGCCTCCGCCCCCGCGCCTGAGCGCCAAGGCTGCGTGGTCGGCACCTCGGGCCGGCGGCAGCGGTTTAAAGTCAGCGAACACGGCTATAAACGCACGTCGGCCGGCCACCCGGGGCGCCATCGCGCTGATGACGCCGCCCAGCTAGCGGCGAGGAGGCCGCCCAAGTCATCGGAGCGTTATCGACACGGGGCGCTGCAGTCCCGGACCAGGCTGCCTTGCATTCCAGCTAACACTGCGGCCTGGAGTCCGCTGCAGGCCATTCGCCGATACGAGGGATAGAACCACATTCACGGGGACATAAATCCAAATTTCCTCCCAGCCGTTCCTTTCCGCAGCGCGCTATACCGCCGACAAGTGGAAGTGGATGATTTTTTACATTAATGAAGTGGCGGCGTCACACGAGCCCTGCAGGCCTGGGGGCTCACTACTTCTCTCTAGTGACAGCGGAGGCGAGAATGGGACCGCTTCCAAAGCCGCCCACACCTCTATGAGAGATCATTAATCAGTGAAACTACCCAGCGCCGCCGGAACCGGACGAAACGTGGCCGAAACTGTCCGAAACAGCGACGGAAACGAAATGCTTCTCATCAGAGGAGCAAATTTCGCGCTTTCTTTGCGGCCGCCTGGCAATAAGCGTGTGAAAGCGGTGGTGAGCGGCGCTGCCGAAGCGCCGGGGGCGGCCGCCACGCGACTGCCGGGGGCACGGTACGGCTACAGGCAGCGAACACCGCTAAACAGCGCGATAAACAGGGCCGCCGTGGAACAGGTGAGTGTCGCCGCTGGCCGGAGCCGATACCGTGATACCGGCCAGCGATCACACGGTGAGTGGGCCCGGCTCAGACCGCGGGGCAGCTCGTGACGTGTTGGAGATCCCGGGCCGCGGTCACGGCTACTCAGAGACACAAGGCCGCTCGCTGCGGCGGCCAGAGAAGGGTCCGATCGTGATCAGACACCAGTGCCGTGACCGGGACACCTCCGAACCCTCTCGTGACTGGCTCCCGTCCGACAGCAGGTCACTGGGGGGCCGCGCCGCCGCCGGCCGACCCCGGATCAGATGACCCGGTCAATAGCAGGTCACGACCCCTGACCCGGCACTCGGGGCGTCGTGAAACTCACACGCACCCCTTGCGACATAGGCCAATCGCTGGCCGCCCTCTCTCCTGCGTCGCCGTCGGTAAATATTCAGAAGTGCGCCGGTGCACGGCACATAGCATATTTAATGGCAATCTACGCACGATATCGGTAAGACTTCCCGCAATATCGGTATCGCCTTCCCCCAAATTCATCAGGCAGAACCTCTTTATATATGCCTCAGAGCATTCTATGACATCACGCAAGCCAGCTCCCGACAGCCGGCCTCCCCACACCGATTCTGTACCGCTCACAGTTCACTGAGCACCAGCAAAGAACCAGTCGCAGCGCATCATTACTCAGAGTGAGCCCATGGAGCGGTCTCCTCCTCAAGGCCAGGTTAGCCTTCAGTCCACCCGATACTGTCTGCCCACTCGGTAGGATAGGGTAGCCCACACGGCACGGATATGACGGTCCATGAGGCAAGAATAGAACAGCCCACATGGTCAAGATAGAGCGGCCCACGTAGACAGGATAGGGCAGATCCACCATCATGGAAGGAAGGCGCAGGGCACCCGTCCTGGAGTCCCCATGCGTTGGACTGGGTCGCTTCATCAACACTGCAACGATGCAAGACAGATGCGGGGTATCGGGCGGGCCGGATCTGCACCCTCGACGAGGGTATGAATCACTCCTCACGGGCGTGTCAATCTACATCTCCCGTTAACCAGCTATGGGCGTGGTCCAGACCCGCCTAATTACAGAACTGGCCCTGCAGTGGTAGCGGTGGTGTGTGTTGAACCGTTGGTGTTGGACCGCGCCCTAACCCCGCTCCCCCGTGCCCCGGTCGGTAAACACCTGGCAGGGGTATTACCACTGACAGCCCACTTGCATACCCATTACCCACACCTGCGGGCGAATGGGGAGAAATAACATCTGACAACTAGCCAGGAGTGTGTGGAAATGGACTATGAGTAAACGGTTGTCGGGGCTATACGCGGACAACAGGTAGAGTGTCCAGTCAGCTATAAAATGTGGAAATTCGGTGTGGTTATGACGCGAGCACCGAACGGCCAGTCCTTAGGAAGGACGATGTGTGTACGATAAACGCGGGAGACAATGGTGGGGACTACATCCAAGCACCCATTCCAAACCGACCACAAGTCCAGGTGGTGGTCGGGAATCGCTGGTGAGGTCCCACCTTACAACTGCCTCTAGTTCTGTCAATACAGTCACGTCAAGCTTCGTGGAAGCTTGTTGACAACGAACCAGTCTCTTATGCCCGTTCGCTCTCACACGCACTGAACACCGTTCACCCACACATCAAAATTACACCCCCTCACTGGACACCGTGTAGTTTGTCGAGCCTCACGATCTGCTCCGTGACCTGGCGTTATGATCCACCACAAAAAGCCGAGCATTGTTCTGTGGCTCGAATCTCTCCAAATGAGATCGTTCATCACACTGCGTATCGACATCTCAATACACAACTCACCCGTACCGTGGGTGGGTGGGTGTCGGTAAGATTTTACAGTTAGAAAACAGCGCTTGGCGCCTTAGCTCAGGAATTGACCGTGAGCGGACAAGACAAAGTTTTCGGTTCAGGTGGTGGATAACGTGACCTACAATCCGTTAGTCTGACTGGATTACCAGATCAGGTAGGAGTTAGCCCGACAAGTGACTGACTGACGAACAGACAGGCAGGCCGTCGGGCACGTCATAGCGATGTCAGCTGTCCGTCCCCTATCACCAGATGAAATAACCGGACCGTCACCAGCTGTCACCAGACGGACTAACCGGACCGTCACCAGCTGTCACCTGACATGACAGCGACTCCCGGACGTGACTCATGGCCAGGGGTCAGCTCTGCAGGCACAGCTGTTTTAGTTCTGACACCGTCTGTGGTGCAGCTGGAACTCATGCTACCGTTGTGGGTAGGATTAAGGAAACATCTGCCATTTTTAATACGTGATCAGCTCCTGTTTAATTTCCTCCAGACCAGCCCTGCTGAGTAAAGAACTCCGAGCACAATCATCCATCCAGAGGCGGTTGAACCGCTTCCGGCGCCCAAACTCTTCACCGATCGATCAGCAAACAATATCGCTACACCCTCTGCCGCCGGAGCAGCAGGCTGACCGATCGAACCGAACCGCCCCGACATCATCGGTCAGACTGGAGCCATCGGTCACATCCGTCCCTATCGCGCCGAATCGCCCAACTGGCACCCAATTAATCCCAAACTAACCAATCTCAGCTGAGCACACAAAAACACGGGAAGCCGTTAGGTTGAACGACACTTACTGCGACTACGGTGTTGGTTATCGAACAAGGATACGTTTTTAATTTATGGCGAGAGATTAAAGTATATATTGTACCTAAATCCACATCCTTGACAAGACCATGTGAACGAAGCTTTCTCTCACGCCGGCAGCCGCTTAGCCCAGTGACGGCGCCCACACTGACTCATCCCACTCACCGCGAGATGACCAGAGCCTCAATAACCTCCTCCCCATCCCGTGTCACCTGTTCGTGACGACCAATCGTTAGACGACTGCTTTATTGCGCCACCCTCCCCCATCACATCCACAGCCTGCGCAGGTGACGGACACACGCCAACCGTCCCCGCCGTCTTCGCGAGCGCGACCCTTGCAGTGACCTCAGCGGTGCGGCAGCGTAACGTCGGCCCTACAATTCCCAGCGGTGACCTGTGTCGCCCGGGGGCACACATGTGGCCACAGGTCAAACGGCGGGTCGCGGGACAGCCGGGCGGCGAAACTGCAGGCGGAGCCGAGCGCAAGAGCGGTGTCAGAGGATAAACTATGTAGATGTGACGACAGCTGGCAGACGGCTGCGGTAAGTGGTCAGTTGGTCACTGTGCGCAGCTGTTTACCGGACTGACCCGGCCGTGAGTCAGCAGAGTAATCAGCAGGGTGGCCGGTCACGTGCCGACGGGTCACAGGTCAGGTCAGCGGGGTCATCGGGAGGTCACAGCGGCCACCAGAGGCGGAGCGGTTAGCGGGCAGTGGCAGCTGGGCGGTAAACGATGACCCACCAATTCAATAAACAGTAAACACGGTCCGTTCCGCTTTGCTCCCGTATACCGCCGTGGCGGCGTCTGCGGTGACGTTGTGCCTCGGTCGAGTGATCCGACCGTCCGACCGACCGGCTGTCCGTGCCGTTCGCTCACGGCCGGTGCACGCTCCAAGACGGCCGTGTTTCGTGGCCGGCAGTGGTTTCCCTTTCACCGGCGCATTTCCTTGATGTCCGGCAACGATAGGCTAATCGAAGCGCGCTCCGCCACCGTTGCGTAACTGGCTCGGACTGGCCTCGGCAGTGCGCTCCATACACCGGTCCGCAAAGTTCGGCCGGTAGCCAAGCGTCCGGCTCACCGCCCACTGCCGGCCGGCCGGTCGGTTTACAAAATCCAGCCAGAGAGAGGACAAAATGCAGCTCCTCCCCGCCTCGGTGGTGACCAATCCGGCTGTCTCCGCTCACCGGGCACGTGCAGCATCGTACACAGTGCACCTCTGCAACACTCGGCCAGAGGCGGGCCATGGACACACCGCCGCCAGCGGGACGAGGTTTATGGGTCTCTCGGGTTTCTGAGATCGCTCACTGGCCTTGGCACACCGGCTATTGGGAGAGCTGTGAGCTGACCGAACGGCCGGCTGGTGCAGCCCTGATCGCTGCAGCCCCTGGCAGTTGACGGCAGCTGGGCAATGATGATAGGCAGAAAAGCTTTAGAGTGGGGTACGTTCTTCTCTAAAATCCGTCACCGCCTTTCAAATAGCCACTCAAGAATGCGTTCATAGCTCTCCATTACTACCGCCGATGTTGGATACCCATTGCACAAAGATAGTTCTTGTGTTCGCTGTTCACTGCTCAGCGTCAATGTGGACATCGCCCGTACCGCGGTTAGAGCAATAGGTTACACAGTGACGGTTTGACCGTCACTGTGACGCCGCTCTGATATCGTGACGAATCCGTCACGGTGGCCGTGGCGGAGTTATCACGAAGAGAGCCGTCACCGTTTTCTTGTTACGATCCAGTGAGGAATTACGCTATCGACCGGGCAATGCAACAGCACAGAGAAAATGTTTGACAGACACACAGCAATAGTATAGAAAGCATCGTCAAGACGACGGTATAAGTACTTGTTCAATGAGGAACTATGAGAAAAATAATTGAAGTGGCCGACCCGATAAATCACTCACTGAAGGTGGCGTATTGCAGACTAGGTTTGTGAAAGGCGTAAGCTACAGGAAACAGCTTTGTACGTCATGATATCGTATTCCTATGTGAAGCTCGATACTGTGATGTAACTTAAATTGAACATACTTCCTACATCCGGTTCTAAATGAAGACAGCCATAAATGTTCAATAAAACAGAATCACTATGCGATCACACCACAACAGCAGGATCAGAAAGCTGAATTGCTTAATAGGGATATATCCGTGTCTCAACCTGCCTGGCAGCGAAACAAACAATAATACCGGTTAATTGATCGCAAATTGAAATAAATTACCGAATACACGCACTTGGGGAGGAAAACGACAATGGAATAGCGCACGAAAGCCAGGAAACGCTCGTAAATAAATCGCAAGCACCGACAATAAACCTGGGTTCATTACTTTGTCGGACATATATTGCCCATCGGAAATTAACGATTTGGGAACTGCTCTGGAACAATGGGTACAAGAGAGTAAATATCGAACATTTTTAGTGTATAGGAAGGTCAACCAATTTCACTAGTGGCTGGTCGGAAAACTATTTGCACGACCTGGCACTCCTCGTTCAAACCAACATTGTTACCCCGATCAATGCAAAAATTGTTCGGACTCAATGTGGATAATTGGAAAGCAAATCTTATCACACCGAGAAAAAAAAACTAGGCCATACGCAAACCAGTCAGAGGCTATGCAATGGTAGGTAAAATCCACAATCTGACAATAAGTGGATCCGGACCGCTACCAGTACCGCAATTCACTGTCATTTCATTTGCAGTGTACGTAAACTGTAGACAGTATAAAAATGATACATTTTGGTAGAAGCTGCCTCGTTTTCCCCAGCCCTCTATACTTACGAAAAGTAAGCTTTTCTCCCCATCCTCCCTCTCTCTCGTTACTCTCCTCCCTCTCGACTGACCTGCGAGCGGCGGCGCATCACCGGTGAAGATGTGCTGACCGGTCCGGCCGAGGCCAGGCTGCTCTCACTGCTCGAGCTGGCAGCATCCAGCGGTCGTGGCATGGCAGAACACGACACAGAGGTGGTGCGGTGAGGCGGCTCGGGCGGCGGTCCGCGCTGCCGCCGCCGGCCGCCCCCGCCCCCGCCCGGTGCCGCTACTCGCTGGTGGTCACCCTGGGAGAGGGGGAATGGGTAGAGTCAAAGCAGAAGGAACATGCGATACATACAACCAATCATTCAAGTCACATAAGACTGAAGAAGTACAGAGCACCCACAAGTTCCTTTATGAATAGCGGCTCTTATCACATGAATGAGCGACTAGAGAAACAGACTGCCCAACTAACTAGCAGCATCACCACAATTCAATCTAACATCGATGATCATGGCCATCCAACCACCACAGACACCACAATAGTACGCAATTTCCAATTCTCAGCGGAACTGTGCCGGAACGTGTCTATGGCCATCGGTGTCGACCGCTCCGAGCCGGCGGGCGCCAGCGGGCCGTAACCCACGAGTGGCCCGGAAACGTGGCAGTGCGGACAGGCGAGATCGCCGGCGGCCGGTTACGGTCCCGTCACCATGGCGATGTGTGTGTGGGGTATGATAGCGGGGGAATACTGAAAAATCTTCATGGCCAGTATGTAGTCATGAGTTTGCACACGGTCGGCAGAGGAATGAAGTTATGAGGTGCCATGGTTACGATGGATTTTTTTTTTCATGCGAGCTTCGAGGCCGGTGTGAGATAAAACAGCGGGCAAATCCAGGCAGGGCTTCATCTGCTTCACAGATTCTTCGGAGCCAATCCTCAAAGCGTGAGCTGTTTTACATGGTAAGAGGATGGTCTGAGTTCAAGGCCACCGCCAGCACAACGCCCGTCCTCCTCTCATTCAGGCGTTATAAAAGCTCACCGATGCTTTAAGTGAGTATCGACAAATGCCATCCAATCTTCTCCTCCAATCACTTATCTCGACGGAACCATTCCGTCCGTGTCAATCCGCGCGCATATTTATACACATCCCTATGCATATGCTCTGCCGGCTCCGCATAAGGCGCCACCCCATTAGCGTCCTATTCACAGGTTGTTCAGGCCGGAGCGATTGTTATGCACTGGCAGCCGCGGTAGCGACTGGTCTGCCCGTAACAACAGCGGCGAACATAGCAGCGGCGGCGGAGGCGGCGGCGGTGAGGAAGCACTGTTCTTGGAGGACGCAGACTCGGAGTGACATTCGTCATTAGCGATACATCGACCTTCGAGCCGCGATAACGCATCGGTTCATCCCAGCGCGGCGGAGAGGCAGCTCCCATCAGAGCCGGGTTCGCTACTGTCCTGCGGCGGGTGGCGACTACTACCTCTGTGGGCGAATCCATCCCAACCGGTCCCGGTCACGTGAATTCGACACACCGATCACGTGCCCAACGTCAGCCTGAGCCCCTCTCCCTGGCACTCCATGACTCCAACCAAACATGAACCCCAGGCCCCTGTCACAAGCCTGCTAAGATCGACCACATTCTCCACCTTCTCCTGTCTTGCAAAGCGAGGGGCCGCTCTAGCGCCGCGGCGCGCAGTGAGGTGTCACCCCTGACTTGTCTATTCCCGGAGCAGGCCCGGTGCCGGCCGGTGAAACCCCGCATTAGCTCCTCATTCTACCCGATCACCCCACCAACCGGCCCGGCTGGCTACGTAGCGTGGCCGGCAGTTCTGCATAGACAGCACAGCACGCAATGTCCGCACCGAACCCGAAAGGGTCGTGACTTGAAATATAGCACAATGCAAATGCGACAGAGCGGCACGCACTCACGATGACGTGGTCAGTAGATATGTGACAAAACCAGGAACTTCTCCGACCGCAATAACCACAACGGTTACAGATGGAGGGATACCGTCCAGACACAAAGCGAGATGACGTAGGAAAGAGATTAGTGGGTAAAAAATGATGCGTGACGGGAGTCACAAAAATCCGCACGGAACCAGAGCGTGGTGTTACATGAGCGTGGTAGTTTACGTCTCGATTTTCCTATTCTCTACCCCACTTCGTACAGCGTGGTCTTCCCACGGCCAAGTCCGAAGACGGCGTAATGACAAGTCGCCAATAACGGCGTCGCCGTCGATAGCCTGTCAGAATGCGAGGCACGTCGGTTCGGCGGCATTCGACGTCAACAGAGCGGCACAGTCCCACGCAAACGGCGCATCCGCCCGTCTCCGCCGTCACACCCGTCCGTCATTGGCGCCGAATCCGTCCGTCACCACCGTCCACTCTGCCCGCCCCTGTCATCATCCTGTCCGGCCGGAAGTGAGCGGCACGCGCCACCCAGTCCTATTAGCGCCGGCGGTCGGCCGTGCGTCGGTCCGACTCAGATACGGTCACTGGGTCACACAGCTGTCCAGCCGCCTGCCGCCGGCTGGACACTGGACACCTGTCCACCGGCCAGGTGACGGGGACGGAAGGCAGCGGCGGCGGCGGCGGCGGTCCCACAGTTCCCACATAAACAAACAGTACACAGAACCGCCGCCGCAACAGAACACAGAATCACCGCCGTGGAGGGGCCCCAGGCGGCGGCGGCATCAAACGCGACACTGTCCGCGGCGGAAGCGCCCGTATTATCGCCATGCGTCGGCTCCATCAAACGGCGGCATAGGCGCGGCGCCGCCATGCCAGTCCAGGAATACTCAGAATACTGAACGCCGCACAGTGGGCACGTGCCTTGAATCAGATGTTACAAAAGGTGGCCATGAAACGCCGCCCCAGTCCACCGTGAACTCAAAGAAGAACAGTTGGTCCATGTTCCGAGCGGGGTCCTATCTAAGGCAGGACCGTAACGGCTGGCTTCCCAAGGACGGGTAGTGGTTTGGGCTGATCTTGAGGGGATGTGCGCTTGGCTAGGTGCCTCAGAGACCTGTCGGCCGAGCGATGCGGGCCAGCACCTCTGCCCCAGGTCACGCGGGGCGGTGCTCCGAGGCCATTTACCACTCCTAGCGCGAGCAGCTCGCGGCCAGCACCCGCTGGGGCCGCCCCGCCCCTCCGCTGTTCCGAGACCTGGACCGATTTACAAATCAGCCTCATAGAGACAGGCCCGCTGCGCCGAGCCCACCAAGCGTCCAGAAAAGATCGCCCTCAGATACCTGCGTCGATCCGCCGCCCGACGCACCGCACCCGGCTATTATGCGTTCGTCTCGCTAATGTGAGATGGGCGTGGGACATGCATATTCCAGCGGAATGTCTGATACCACTTATCATCGCTAAATACGCCCCCGGTGCTTCCGCGTGCGTGGCCAAACTCAGATTCAAACTCGTCGGCGTCGGCGTCTCACATTCCATGCGTTTCGCAATTGTGAATGAATATATTCCATCGTCGTAAACTACCTTCTGTGTAATAAATGAACACAACCCCAGCGCCCTAGCTCACCCACCCGTCACTAAACTCACCATGTAGATTCCTGTGGGCGCTCCGAGCCCGTTCATTCCTCGGCCGCCCAGCCCGGCCGACGAGGGGGGCGTGTAGTACTCGCTCAGGTAGGTCGAGTCGTTCAGGAAGCCATAGCTCTGGTACTCGCGGTCGGACAGGTCCGAGTCGTTCTCCAGGCTGCCGTTCAGACCGCTGCTGTGACCCGACGTTCCCGAGGTCTGGCGGGACATGGCCGCGTGGCGGACGGGCGGCGGGGGCTGCCGCCACGCGGCCGGCACCTCGAAGCGCCGCGACAGGCGCCGATCCGACTTGGCCGACAGTGTGATGGCTCGGAACTTCTTGTCGAGGGCATAGCGTCGGTAGGCGCGCTGGATGATGATGGCAGCGCGACGCGCGCGCCGGCCGCCGTAGCGCCGCTCCAGACAGGCCACCTGGCGCTCGGCCAGGTCATGGCTCAGCTCGTACCTGCGGGTAGAAGAGGGGGTCAATTCAGGTCAGGTCAGGTCAAGTCAGGCCATGACTAAGTTCGTACCTGAGGGAGAAAGAAATGGGTCTGGTCTGGTCAGGTCAGGTCAGGTCAAGTCATGGCTTTTATTTATTTATTTATTTATTGCATGTCTTAGTGGGATCCAACAATGTTGGCTTTTACCGCCACAGTGTCAAAGTACATAAAGGACACGTATATCACACAGTCGTTGAAGCAGATTTCAGAGAACATGAGAATAAATGGCTCAGTTCATAGCCACTGGAAAGGGGAGGGAATGGGATCAGACTAAGGTCAGGTCACCGCTAGGCACGTTAAATAGGGGAGCAGACGTCAGGTCGTGTCTCAGCTCGCACCCGCTGGAGGGGAAGGTCACGTCATGCTAATCATGGCTCAGTTCACACGCAAGGGAAAACGAGGGTCATCCAATAGCTAGAAAGAAAAAAGCGGGAATCTACTACATAATCTACGACTTATCGCATAGGAGAGGAAGATGGGGGTTGACTTCATTGTCCTTGATGTCAGAAGCGGCAAGAGAAAAAAGAGAATCCACTATTCAGCGACGTTCGAAACATAGGATCTAATTTGTCTCCGGCTAATGGATTGGAAACTTACAATGACTTCTGGGAAGATAATAAGAAAGATAGTGCCAAAAGACAAATGAAGACAGAAGTCGTGCCAGAAGCCGTCGGACGGCTCGTCAAAGCCATTAAGACCCTCCTGCGCTATTCTAATCCGATGGGAAACGAAGAAAGCCCACACCGCGAAAACCTGTTCCGACAAAATACGTGAATATGTGCATATACAAGCATGTGGAATCCTGGAACCCGTTTGAGAATTGGGTCGCCCAATCACGTCATGCCATACGAGAACAAATTTGAGCGCTGACACGAACATCGCTCCACAAGTCAGCGACCTGGTGTGATATGTGGCCTGCTGGAGACCAACCCTCCACATGTCTCGCGGCCCGGCATGTGGCCCCGCGGAGAGAGTTCGGGTCAGTCGAACGGGCCCCGCGCGGCGTACCGAACCCATTCTGACAGGAGAATCCCCATCAGCGTACCGAGTCGGGCGCCGGTTATGACAGCCCGTATTCCCATCAGCGGCCCGTCCTGACAGCGCCCATCACAGCGGGTTTCTCTCCGGAGCGCCGTCTCGGAGCAGGTCGAACGGCCGCGCTGGTCTCCAGTGTTCCGCACGGGATGGTGTGCCGTGACCCAGCCGACATGAACGGAATGAGCCGACCATCAGCCGACTCCGCCCCGGCCGACAAGGCGCCGATACACGGGCCCGAGTCGGGACCGGCCGCCGCCCTGCCACGACCTGACTAAACTCGCAGATTTCTCCTCTGCCCGTCACCGCCCTCAGATCTCACACAGAGCGGCTAACGAGGGAGACGCGACGATGACGGAGAGGCCAGGGACGACTGGTGACGCCGCACCAGCCGCCGACCGACACCATTGTCATCGCGACGAGCTGTGGCAAGCAGCGGCGCACTACACAGGGATGGCGCACAAAACGACGCACACAATGCGACACGCGGCGAGAGGCACTCTCTCCAGCGACGAACGCGGCGCGGCGAGATTGTCCCGTGCGTAGCGCCAACTGCCGTATGTTGCCAGTTCTGTCTCCGAGACATTCAGTGGTGAAACATCTACACACTGAAACATCAAACAGCTGTGGACGCCGTGATATGTGAAATCGTCGCCTCTCGGTCTGCGGAGAACCAAATAAAGGCCGCCGAGAGAACAGTCGACAAACCGACAGCAGCAGCGATCGCTTTCCGAGACACTGACCCAAACACTGGCAGAACTATCACGTCCAGTCAGCGCTTTTTTCGGCGGCCGAGTGACGCGGGGCACGGTGCTCGCTGAAGCTCGAACGGAACGGCACGACCTGGCTCGATCGGGACATGAAAGCCGGGGCAGGCGTCACGCGCAACGCACGTGAAAAGGAACAATAAACGGCGTGGCGCCGGACACAATGCCGGAACACGTAATCAGCCGGGACGCACGTGCTCAGACATATAGCCACGGTGTTGCGTCACAACGGCTGTTAACACGTAGCCAGCCACGAAATACATCGTCAGGAAACAGAATGGGAATGGACACAACTCAAACTACAAGACATCTGTAGCCTCTCTCACTACAGAGCCAATTGCCAATTGTAGGCACATATGCGTAGTATGTGCTCAATAAACACAACAAGCGCACGACCATCCCTTCCCGCCGAGTGTCCACCGGCGTTCCGCTGACCGGGTCAGCGGAACACTGGATCCCGGGGCGATCTGCCATCTGCCGCGCCTGTGATACCGCGGCGGCGCCGACCCAGATCTGTCTGGGAATCGGCGGCTGACGGCGAGTGACCGCAGCGGCAGCAGCTCAGCGTGACCACGACAATACGCGGCCGCAGCGCTGCCAAGGCCGCGCGCACACTGCAAACACCCTACACACACTACACGGCCGGCGCCACACGCGGCGACACACCGCGAGAGGCGGCATCCGGCCCCGGGCGGCCACTCCCGGATCTCGGCGACACTCCTCTCCAAACGGCCACCGAGAGCGCCATTCAAACAGCGCCCACCGGCGGCCGAGGCAGCGGGGGCGGCGGTGCTGTACCTTCAGAGGCCCGCACTGCGACGTTGCCACCGCCGCCGGGCAGGGACATCTGCTGAAGGTCAACCAGCGCGCAGCAGTTGCCAACGAAGCTCGCACAGGAAGGAAAAGGTTGGAGAGAATAAGGCATACGCCGAGATTTATGTAGATGGCAGCAGGTAAAGACGGAATAAAAGGACATAGATAGCAAAAGGCAAAGAACGGCAGGTGCTGTTACTTCTCATTCAGGACTTTACGCATCCACCCTCGAAATGTAGAATCCCCAAGCCAGTTTCAGATCGAACAGGCACACGCCGCTCCTGCTCCACTTTACCTTCGCACGCTCTAACACATTGCTTCATAAAGTCTATGATGATGATACATTGGTGCTAATTGCGGCGTGCCACGCGAATGGTGGCGTGTGGCAACGTCTGCTGCCGGGGGGAGCGGCGGGTGTGAGGAGGAGCGCCTCGGGGACCGCGGCGGCCATCTGCCGCCGGGCCGCGCGCCGAGGTCTGGGGCGACACGAGATGGGCACATTATCACAGAGATCGTCCTTCGTAGCAGCCGGTGGTCTTAGCAGTACAGGGTGGAACCCCAGCAGCTGTAGAGCAGCCACGCTAAATAACAATCTCGGGTCAAGGTGGTTGGAATAATTTGCGAAAGGGGGCAAAATAACAACCTTCAAAACGATATCAGTCTGAAAGGCTTGATGCCTGGCTCGTGACAGCCGTCAATAATTGAAAAGAAACAATCTAGCGTCAGGTATCCTCACATCATCGGCGACACGAGGCAGACAGCCGTGACAGGTCACTAGATTGACATGTCGCCCGTGACGCGGCCGCGACCCGGGACAACAATGGGCCAAACCGCTCGGGGACTGAGCTAAAGCGGACCATGATGCAACCCTCTTGTCTCGGCGTTCGCGGCAGTCGAGTATGACGTCCAGCCTTCTGTTCCGCCACTTTTAGGTCAGCAGGGCTCCAGAAAAAGCGACGTTCTCGGTTCCCGACCAGACGGTTGCGAAACGCCACCAGGCAGTGCCGTTCAGGAATTTCGCAAATGAGACCGCACGTTTCACAAAGACACAGAGGACTGAAAAGACCATGAATACCGAAAAATCTAAGGCTGCAGTCTTTTGACTATTCTCCACACTAATTCTGACCGTCATGGTCAGACCGCGCCCTCTGTCCGAGTTCCCAGGACGGGTGCTCGAGTCGCCGACCACGCGCGGCCGCCTGCAGTCGTCACGGTGGTCGCTCGGTCCCACTCACGGCCCCTCAGTGCAGTGCGCGGCTCTGTCAGCATAACGGCTGCACACGATACTATCAGGCTGGCCCGATTCCCGGTCATTGCGCCCATATCACACGGGCTGTATCGCGTGGCATCGACCGCCGACACCGACACGGGCACCTCGGGGCAAACATCGACGGCGACACAGCGAGACAGCACATCCGGGCAAACACAGGCAGCGCCGCTAGCGCTACAGGAATACACAGCTCGAACAGTACACAGCACAGCGTGCCAGCCGCTGCAGAGCGAGCTGTAGAGGCGATATACGCAAACCAGCACCTCCGGCCGATACCAGCGGAGCTGGTCGTGATAGGGATGTGGGGGGTCCGCACGTTAACTCAGACTCCGCCTCATGTAACGGACCTGCAGACGTGTCCGCAGCTGAAAGTGCCTGAAAGCGCAGCGATCCGTCACCCACGCACGGAGCAGGCAATCGGTCACCGGCTGCACAAACGTTGCACAACGCTGAACACACAATGTATCCGGGTGGTCTGACGCGATCTGCGGTTTCTAAAGTATCGGCAAAATCAGCGGCTGGCCTGGCAGTGAACACGTCGAGTAACGTAGCCAGCAGACAGCAGCGCAAGATCTCAGAAAGACGGCATCTTAGACCTGATGCGGCTCATCGTTCATTCTTTCGACCAGTCTGACGGTGAGGTCCATCCTAATGCCACAGCTAAGACCACCGCGGTAGTTGCCACACCATAATACCTCGCCGCCGCACCCAGGGATACCCTGAGCTTAGAGCGTCGCTCCCGTTTGGCTCATTATAAACTCAGGTGAGCTCAGCGAGAGGACTATACCGGCTTATCCCTCGGAGATCGCGATCAAAGCCGAGGAGCGGCCCCGATCAATGGATCGCCGTTACGACACGCATCGATGAAATCAGGACCGCTTGGGTAAAGCGCAGCCGTTCCGAGTTGGCACATCGGTTGATCGAAGACCATAGGACTCGGTAATTCAGACAGTTGACAAAAGACTCCGCTCGGGCGCAGCGTCGTGACGGGCACAGTTGTGCATCCATCCTGCACCTGTCCCAGGAGCGGCCCCTGTGGGTGTGCCAATCGTCCCATCACGACGGTATTACAATCAAATCAGAGACGTTACTAAAAGCAAAAACGACAGTAAAAACCACGAAACACCTTTACTTTACCACGCCCACCCTATCAGAAAGATAACTGCCTGAATCTCCTAGCCTCTTCAATGCAAAAATCCTAGCCTAATCAATACAAAAACCTCGTAAAGCACGAGCCAAACAAAGAGTACTGGACAAATCTGACCAGAAGAACTACTCAGCGTTCCAGTTCGGTGCCATCACAGTTGGCCGTGAGCCATCGGCACATTCCTTGGACCAATCGCGACAAGATACGTAACGGGCTATCGAACTGAATGAGCCCGTCCTGTCGGCGACCAGTCAGCAAGTCGAGGAGCGAGGACGATGGTGAGTGCTGGCGGGGAGGGCAGTCCCGCGCCGCTGTTCCGCTCTGGTGGAACACTGCAGCCAGGGGCGGCGGCCCTCGGCGGACACCACCTCTCACCACGGCTGTTAGCACGCTCCACACCAGTCAGGGCCGAACGGTAAGTCGGCCCCTATTACCGGACAAATCACACGAGATAAGACGGTCTGATCTGTAATACAGCAACAGACCCTGCCGGCGGCACTGGCTCCAACACCGCTGCCATGCAAATACAGGCCGGCGCCGCCCCCGCCGGCCGACCTGGCGGCCTTGGTGCTGACCCATACCGGCCCATTCACAACACCCAGCTCTTCAGTTCAGCTCGACCGACATGGACGGACCCCTAACGAGACTCTCCCGCACACTAAAGAGAGAGGCTTCAGCGAGTAATTAACACACGGGAACCATATGGTCGGCCTTAAGCTGCCGCGTGATTATGCGAGTTGCGTTATGAGCGGATCGTTCAAAGCGCCCTGAAGAGCACAGGCAAGGTTGCTGTCCAAACAGCAGCCTCGAATGTCGGACATCATTAATCTAACGCAACAGAAGAGCCAACCAGCAGACGTCCGGTTCTTCCTCTATGCTGAAAGGCGTCTCACGATCCTTTCATTACTTAGTGGCACCTTGAGCGCCGCGTCAAAGGCGTTCATGGAGAACATCGGTCATCTCCGCATGAGGCGGACTCCTGTAGCTGCCCTTGAGTTCGACTAAGAAAAGCTGGAACTATGCCGCAGCTGGACAGCGGCTGAGGCTTGAGGAAAGGATCCTTCGCCATCGGCGCGGGGGCGGGGGCGGGAGCGGGGGCGGCAGGAGTCCCCGGTACGCCGCCCACGCGGCCTGTAATAAATAGACCGGACTGCGGTCGCGCTGTGTGGTCTGCGTGTGTGCGGGGAGTCCGCTGCCACTGGCGGACGTGAGGTTTCATAATCCCGCTCCCCTCCACCAGGTAGGACCACCACACCTGGCCGACTTGGGGGGCTCGGGACTTGGGACCCCACGTGGCCAGGACCACAGAGTCCCGCTCGACCCGTGTTCAGCCCCAAACCTACACAACCTCGCTTAGAGGCGACAGCTTTACCCAATCCGCCACCTGTCTTACAGAACGAGCTCGCTAATCCGACGATGGCAGTTGTGGCGGTAGCTGTTACCTGTCAGTGAGAGGTGACAGATACAACAGATGACAGATGCTGCCCGTGACAGATGCGGGATCGAGCCCCGCACCGACAGATGCGCCACCAGAAGCGGCCGAGCGCGGTCCGAGAGGCGCCGCTCGCTCTTCACCCGACGCGATGTGACGGGCCTGATCGGAGTCTGAGATAAGCCGCGACACGCTCCATCGCCCACAACCGCCGCCGATGGAAGCCGAAAGGTGAGATGTGGTGAGGTAGGACGGCGCATAGCTAGCGGTCGGGAGCAAAACCGCAACTAAGTGAGGCGTCACAACACTTAGAAAGACACTTGTGGGATGGTACACTGTGGAATGTGGATCAAAGGCACGGGGTCCAGCACAATGCTCCGAGGCCAGCTCGTGCACGGCGGTGTTACCGTGCCGTGACCGTGAGCGGCCGTGCTGCACGAGACTGACTCACAGTAACACGCCAAGGGGAGGGGGGACACGACTCGGTCCATATTTGCCGGCCGGCTGACCGGTGGCCGCACCATTTGACACGCTCAGCAGGCAGCTAGGCCGACCGACCGGCTGGCCAGGCGGGCGGCGCGGTATGGTACGCAGTCCACTTCACACAGAAACGCCCACCACGTCAGCCGGCCGCCGCAAAACCAAAGCCGCAGAGTGCACTGTGTGGGATACCCACAATATGACCACAGCGTGCCGTGGGACGGTCATCACACAACCACCAAGCACGCAGTCACAATGAAGCGATGGCTTGACTTCATTTGGGCTTGACTTCATTGGGATCAGTGTCCACGTGAAGGCACAATCATTAACCATCCAATCGATTCCACAGGAAAGGACTAGCCCCTCTGTGTGCTGAGACCTATATGTTTGAGCACCTCCCAAGACCTCCACCACGTCACATGAGTTCCCTCTCCTAATTGCTACTCACCCTGCGTTGATGCGGGACCGTTTGAGGCAGGTCGTATCTGGCTTTCGGCGGGCCGGCGGCGGTGCCATCGGTGGGGGCACATCGGAGCCAGAAGATGTGGTCAGCAGCCGCGGCGCCGAGCTGAAACAAAGAGAGCACACGTGTAAGTCGAGTACATCACACACTGAGCACATGGGTGTTCGTGCCAGGTAAGACAGCGAACGACCAGCATGAGCGTTTGAATGCGAGACTACCACAACAGAACAGGCTAGTGATACACACCTATCACTTACAGCTACACATATAGTACAACAAACTGAAGGGCATAGCTAAAGCAGCTTTAGGGTAATAACTAGGAACTATGCATTACGCTAGCAATCCTAGTGCTGACATCAGACTACACAATGTTCCAGTAGTGAGATCATCCCACCAAATCGTACTATCCGTTTACGTCGTAAACCCTACAATCCACTTGGAATCACTGTCCAAGTTACCACTCGCTGTGTGATACTTTATCCATGGTGTGGTAGCCCGCCCGCCAGCCGGTGGATTAGGGCCAAGTCGCCAGTCCGCTCGGCTTGGCGGCAGCTGGGCCGGGTGACTGTGTTTCTGGGTCGTTAGACAGGCCACGGGAGTGTCCGACTCGGCTCGGGACATCGTATCTACCGCTGCCACCTACATCAGCCAGCCAGCCGAGCGGCAGCCGATTACTGGGAGGGCAGCAACGAGTCAGCAAGGCAGAGGGATAGGTATTATATTTGTGCGCGGATTAGCACAGCAAGACTCTGCGGTGCACCTGGGGGGGAAGACCAGATATGAAGGTAACGTTGTGCCGCAGCGGTACAGGCGGAGAACAACGTCACTTGCTAGCGGAAAAGGGAAATGGCACCGTTCAGATGTTAACAGGCTCCGTCCAGTCCTACAGCATAGTCATGTCAGTGAAGAGGAAACATCAGTTTTGCGCCACTCAGGGTCACAGAATGTGTTTTCCGGACCTGTTTGAGTCGCGCGTGTAGCATTGTGGTACCGCGAGGACACGGCGTCATGGAGTCAAAGGATTGACGAAACTTAGCTAGCAAATAAGGAAATCACGATCTTCTAATAGGTATCTCTCGTTGCCACCCACACACCTCCCGCCCCGTGCTCGGCCGAAGCTTGCGGCACGGTTCGATCGATCCCGGGACCGCTGTGTGACACCGTGTCACCGGCGGACCGCGACCGAAGCGTGACCCAGCCGACCTCTGTGGAACGGATCAGCCCGCGGAGCTCACCGCCATCTCAATCGAGACGTTCGGACCGCAGATCGGTACGACGTTCGGCGGTTCGACACCCGCTAATGTTCCGCCCGGCTGGGTCATATCGGCACGTCTCTTCGGCACTGTGAGATCATCGAGTTCGTTCAGCACACCAGAGCGAACGCCATCACAGAGTGACTCTCAGACTCGGAATCTGACAGCGCGGAGACCGGCCGATCCTAGCGGACGCGTCTCAACAGCAGTGAGCCGTTACCGAAACCGATATCATCGGTCGATTTCAGCCGGCAGGGGCTGTATAGCTGTCCAGACCGCTGCGTGGACTCGTGGTTTCATCGCCTCCAGACACAATAGTGCGACCGGGGCGTCACAGACAATAAACAACGCGAAGAGAAGAGACAAGGGAGGGTACGCGAAGGCACAACAGAGAGGGCGGGGACCGATAAATTACCGGCAAAAGTTCCGTTTAATGAAAACTTGTGCCGACAGTGACAGCTAAGTCAAGTGGGCCGGGCCCGCCCCGCGGCACGCATCGGCAGATTAAATCGATACGATTAATTGGGGAGAGGAAGAGATAAGGAGAAAGAGAGAGAGAGAGAGAGAGAGAGAGAGAGAGAGAGAGAGAGAGAGAGAGAGAGAGAGAGAGAGAGAGAGAGAGAGAGAGAGATGAAAGACCTGGGTGATGGGAGAGGATGATGGTTTAAGCACACAAAAAAAAACGAAAATGATCTGATTCACATGAAATAGGCAAAAATAACAAAACTCGACGCTGCCATGCACACACAAGACGTAAGTAGGACTCGGAAAGAAAATAGCTGAGGAGAAAATAAACATGAGAAAACGGCACTCACGACGGAGTCAGTGCGCCGCTGAGAAGAAATTAGAGAAGGCGCGAGAACGCAGTGCGATCGGAAGATAGCGACACGCCGGAAAAGATACACGCCGATAGCGATGAACGATACGGGAGAGCAAACACGGCGAGCCTAGACAGGCACTGATCGATTGATAGATAGAGAGAGAGAGATGCCACACCAGATAGCCGCAGTTAGCGTGGGCATCAAATCAGCAAAATGGATGGGTGGTCAGAAAGCTAGATGAAAAGCTGAACGGTCATACATCCATAAGGAAAATGGATTCCCAATTTTGACATGGAAATGCCTGAGAATAGGCGCAACGGCGAAAACGGAAACTGTGCCGCATTCTCGTGTTAGATACAGAGAAAGGCACCACCACTGTATGCGAGCAGGAACTTGGATGGTAAAAGGCGCACGTAGGAGTGTCGGACTGAGACGCCAGAGAGCGCTCGTCACCGTTCGACAGACAGAGACGGTCGCCGCTCTGTCTCTCAGTCTCAGCGCCAAGTGCCGGCGGCGGCCGAGCTAAGTGCTCTGATGGCGAGCCATTAGCACCGGCAGGCAGGTGCCAATGTCCGCGGGTCTAACCACGCGTGTCACTGGAGCGACGAGACGGCACGTCCCGACACTCCAGCGAGTGGTGGACACTCTCTGGTGGAATCCTCGGACGGGTAGCGTTCCGCGAGCTCAGATGAGAGGCAGCGCGAGCGAGAGAAACTGTGCGGCGGCGGACACCAACCCGGATCAGCCCCGGGCGCCGGGTCGGTACCGCGGCGGAGGAGGCACCCGGCACGTGACCGGTCGACGGTATACACGTATGGTTCGGAGCTCGGAATACCTGCACAATATACATTATACAGCTAAACACCGCCTGCCCAAATGTCAGCGGCCCAAAATTCAAATACAAATACACAGAAAGGGTGGTAGCTTTGCTGCTCATCTTTGTGTTGCCGCTGCCGTTGATCTACAGAGATCGGCCTACCAGCCACATAACACGAACAGCTCCGTGTCGGATTTGTTGTGCGTGCGCTCCGCATTCCTCTCGAGGGAGGAGACCGCTCCACACACCGGCGGGTGGGAGGAGCACAGCCGACCAGCCGGTGGCAGCACCGCTCCTCAGATTGGCTTTTCCTGGGCAGCGGAGCGGGCCGTGTTTGAATTCGGGACACACCTTCACCGCCAGGTAAATCAGCTGAGGCCAGCCGTCAAAACACATCAGCCGACACCCTGGTGATGTCTCGAACAGAACTCCCGGTCAGCCAGCATCCCGGCTCCACCACGAGCGAGTGGGTAGAGCTATCTCCCTTTCTTTCCACGTACGCAACCCCGATTCGGTCAGCCGAATGCCTCCACTGACGCGATGTAGAGAGAGCGCGGATTATTCCCTTGTTCTGCTCACTTGTTCAGCGCTGTGACACAGCTCTCGAGCGCGGCCTTCTGTGCGGCCGAAGACCGGTCCGGGTCGGTCGAAACCGATCGGTCGGCCGGCCGGTCGCCCACCAGGCCATGTCCAACCGTCGCTCGATCAGCTGATCAATACACCGCGCTCCGCTCGGCACCACTGGTGACTGGTGCCGCGCTCAATGTCAACTGGTGCTCTGCGCGACTGGGTGAAGGCTGGGTGGGTTCTGCCATCAGGGCCGGTAAGCTTCTTTGGTATGACAGACCACCCACTCAGTGGTGATATACTCTCAAAGGCAATCTGCGGCGGCTGTGCTATGAGGTATTACTAAGGACCCGATGACAATCCACAAGTGCCGCTGCGGACGGCTGGATGACGGTTTACCAGGACAACTGATGACGACTCGATGACGATCTACCAGTGCCTGAGGACGGTATGTCTGATGATGATTTTTCTGATGACGGCCCGATGACGGCCGTCCAATGGCGCCGCTAGCTCCGGCACTCCCCCAGAGGCCCGATAAGTCGATAGGAGGCCACTCTGGACCACCGAACAAGTTGTCCCTGACACACGCGGACGCCGTAGCGGCGGCTCACCCTCACACCGACAGTCGAACGGCAGCCAAAACAGACACCCGAGCTCTGTTCGGTCGCTGTTTTTTAGCAGCATGCTGTCGGTTTTTCCCATATAAGGAAGTCATTGCTGGCGCTTCTTGGCCTTTCATTGGTGAAATGAAGAGACCACGTGAATTTGACCAATGAGGAGCCAAGAAATAGCAGAATGCTCGCAGCCTGCTGATAAAAAACTGCGACCGAACAGCGCCCCGGATAGCAGTTCACACTGATTGCTCTCCACACATAAGCGCTACGTTCGAGGGCCAGCCCGAAGGCAAGCCACTATGGAAGCCCACCACTCCATCAAACACCAGCGGCGTGACATGGTGATCTCATTGTACCCCTTCACTGCGTGACAGTGTGGCGTATCACCACACCAACTCAGAACCTCACCTCCACCGCACCGGCCCCGTCCTCTTTCACCCTGCATATCGTCGGTGACTCTAACGGGCACTCCTACTGAGCTTATGTATCGCCTGACCGACGCAGTTCAGAGTCCTGATCGGACAGGCCAGTCGTCCAACCGACCGCCCTCACCTCAGGGAGTGCCATCCACGACGCACTCAGTCGTGACTCTCCCAACCTCGGCTGAATAAGCGCCACACGCAGCTCGCCGCTCCCTTCCCGTCTCCGAGCTGGCCTGGTGATGTCAGATCGAGAAACCAGGCCGGTCATCGCGCTGCATATTCATTATTCATGCCGCCCACCTCTGAGGGACGACCGCCGGCCACCCAGCCCGCCGGCCCCACGCGCTGACACGCGTGTCTCAATCAGGGCCGATATGGGAGCGGCAGAGTCTGCTAGAAGCAGAGGAGAGAGATGAGGAAGAGCGGAGAGGTCAGGGAATACGGCAAATGAACTGTCACAGTCAGCCGAAATGTTGTCACGGCGGTGGACCGAGCGACCGACGATTCAGCCACCGGAATTCATGCGACTCTTCAGGGCAAGCGTCGGGACGGTGGGCACAGTTCGCATTCACTTGATAAGAACTATGAACAATGCTGTCCAGGAAGATGGAAGGAGCGCGTCCAGGAAGCAGATGGTATCTCCGCGGTCAGTCGGCGTGGCCGGGAAGTCGCAATGTGTACCGGAACTGGACCGAAGTCCGCTGACAGTCGTGGGAAGCCGTGAACAGTCGTGGATGGAAGCTGAAGACAGCCGTGAACAATCGTTGACCACCGTGGACAATTGTGGGTACGCCGCTGATGCTGAATCGTCGCCAGAATCACAGTACACCGCGGTCTCTCTGGAGGACCGGTGCTAGCGACCCTGAGACCAAACCAGAGGAGCATTTCGGACCAAAACCAGAGCGGGCTGGGCGCTGACATCTGAGGAGTTACATGGTCTTCTGCACATCACACCAAACACACCACGCATGATGGATCAGACCAGACTACCGACCGGACCACCTAGTGTCGCGGACGGAAGTCAAACATCCCCTCCAACACCCTCCCTGCCCCACGCGGCTGTCAGCACGCTCACATTTCCTCTGTGGACCACCCACCTCCGACCACCACCAACCGACCGACGTCGGCACCCAATACATCACACCAGCGGGCAATATTTCGCCCTCGGCCCGCCCGCGGTATCTCAACGGAGCTCTGTGTCGGAGATTTACCGTCAGAGGCCGTACATCCGTCACGTAGCCCGAACATCCGTCAGAGAGCGCTGTTTGTCGGAATACGGCGCACACCAGCCCGCAGCGGCGAACATCTATCTTTGTGCGCGCTCTGATCGAGCCGAGATAGCCCTGTATCAGTCCCGTTCATGTCGAGCTAATGTCTGCGCATAGTTCACTGTCCTCAGTGACCGTAAACGGCCCTGCGCACAACCGAGGATCGCTTGCAAAAACGCACACGCATGGCTCGCAACGCAAATCTCTGTGTATCGTAGGCACTCAAATTTGTCTTTGGTAATGTGAAAATACTTGAGCCATATTGCAATAACGTTGAGGATAAAGTATACCATTATCATGAAGAAGCTTCATACTGCATCACGCAAAATCGTGGCACTCTATAAGCGAAAAGCCTGCTCTGGATATGCGTGTCAGTCAGCGCTACGACTCGGGTGTTAGCTTCATGTGACAATCTGCAGTCACCAATGGCCGGCGGTATCTCCACAGGTTTTTGGCATGGTGGCTCGAACACGTGCCCGAGGAGCGACTTTCTGACTGTTCAACCAGTACAACTACCAGACAGCGACAGTGGGGGCAATCGAAAACCTGCTCAACTGTCCCACATCCTAGAGTGTAAAAACGTTCGCCATGTAGGCAGAATTTTACGCTTTCCGCTGTCGCTGCCGGGGGTCCATCCTCTGATGTGGCGGCCCGTGACAGTGGGTCTCTGCCCGGCAGCGGCGGAGCGCACCCGCCCCGCCCCGCCGACCATCTGGGTTACAGACGACGATCCCGACGCACGCGCCGCCACGGGAGGTGCCGCCGCCGCCGACAGTTTCTCCGCCGCTGCCGACGCCAAGCCGCGCCGGGTCGCCGCAGGGCCCGCGGCGCCCCAAAGCTCACGATTTCACGCAAACAATGGTGGCGCGGCAATTAGAAGGCGCGGTGGCTCGGCACTCGGCGTGACACGACCAGTGCCGCCTCTTCAGTCAGCGCCCGGGGGTAATTTCACCGGCCACGGCGGCACGGCGGGACCCCGCTGGCTGCAGGGGCCAACAACCGGCAGCGTCAGAGCGCCGAGTCACTACGTGTCGGCAGCGGGCTGGATGATCAGCTGACAGTTCAATCGACGGCTCTGGCCAGCGGTGAGCTGCACATTCCGAGTCTTACAATTAAGACGGACTTGGACAAAGGTCCGCTAATAAATCCGCACAATGTCTCTACATTCATGACAGAACAGGGCCAGTGTTCTCTCATTAGGTATGTAATCATTCTTACCCGCTAAAAATGAGTACATCTCCAACCCTTATTAACCACTTCTACAATATCAGGAACTAATTAGCAAGTCATCACAGCCAGCGCTGTCCCTTCACTGTTCCACAGGCGACAGATGCCGAGTTACCAACACAGGGAGTGCAGCGGTGTCGTCAGATGTGCGCGCTCCTCCATAGTCTGGCAACACAGCTCTCTCGGCAGCCGGCTGGGCCAGCTGTCACTCAGCCACATGTCTCCGGCGACATAGTGACCGACCAAACGCTGGGCATTTAGAGCTGATACTAGGCGACACAGACCGCTGGATAGGTAGTGCAGGGCAAAGGCGCGGCGCAAAGAAGTCTAATCCAGTTCGGGGCTGGCTCAACATGTATAAAATTGCGCCCCGTAAAAACAAGAGCGTTCGAGCCCGCGCCGTGATGAGAATCGAGTGCTAACAGTTCTCACAAGGTCTCGTTTTGTGACATTATCGGTCCAATCAGGAATAACCTATTGTATGGTGCAGACATAGGATGCGATTTGTGTTCCAACAGTCTAAAAGGCCCTCTTTACATAAGCCAAGGTCGCCAGCGCCAGTGGAACAAAGTACGAAGTTTCAAGTGAAAATCTCGGCAAACAAGAGACAATAAACACTCGTACTGGCTGACGTGTCAGTTGTACGTTCCAGCTAGAGCTTTGCAAACAAGGCACGGTAAATATCCCTGATGGTCGCTGCGCCTATTTCCCGCACAGCACAATGCCCGTGACTGGAGGTAGCTTGTCAGCGCTCAGTCCCCCTCCCCAGTCCCCACTCCACAGTGGGTAACGAGGTGTGGGGAGGGGAGGGCCGGATCACGACCACGTACTACTTCAGACCCTTGTTAATTGGCACAAATAACGGTCCCGTGACGAAATAATCTACTCCACAGCTCATAAGAGTCAGTGTTTATTGTCTCAAATACCGCAATGCATGTCGAAAAACGAGCCACTATGTCGCACGAGTCATTCAGCCTTCGAGAGTTAGCAGGCGCACCTAATTGGGATTGTCGCCTGGACTGCCAGCCAAAGGACAGAATTGTGCGACTTGCGGAAGAGAAGGGGGGGGGGGGTATAGGCAAGGACATGGGCCCCAGTCCACAGTATTGTCGGTGATAGTCTGCATCGTACCGGGGATAGACGAAAGGTGACAATGGGACCGACGCGACCGACGTAGCAGGGTCAGCAGCGGCGCATGTGGACGGTAATAGTGGCGAGAATAGCGCAACGCAGCACCTGCGAGTCACAGCTAACCGGAGCCAGCCGACACCATCGCTCTCAGAGGGCACAGAACGCTCAACTATGGAACTTCTTTGGTATGTAGCCTTAATTCGACCTCGCTGGACCCTCTCATCAAACCAATGACCGCTCATGGGCGGTGTCGCCGCCGACAGGAGACGTGTGGTAGCCCGGCCACGTCCACCGGCTGTCGGCTGCCTGTCGGTCCGACAGTCGCCGTCACCGACAGCTGCCCCGCCGTCCTCGTCGGCCGCCCGTGTCGTTAGTGGCACAACTGGCCGCGAGTCATGGCGGCGGCATCTGGACTGACTGACCCAGTCCGCGGCATCGTCACCGCTGTCGTGCCGCCGCTGTCACCGACACGAGGTGCTCCATTTCAACAGGCCGTCTACACTGCCAGTGACGGGTAATTGCTGCGCTCTAATCACATCGTTAAGTTTCACGAGAGAAAAGATGTGCTGCGCTGAGCGCTCATGCATCAACAGCTCCGGCAAGCCGTATAAAAAACAGATTTCCTTTTTATTAGTGCATGTCTATATGACAGCCTGTTAGCCACCAGTGCTGTCCGAGCTGGGCACCGTTTAAGCACAAAACTTAACACCAAGGCCCTGTCACGGCCCCGATGCATGCGTTGCGTGTCGGGACATCAGGCTGACGCCTCGATACAGACAATGCGCTCGCTTCGATATGCCACATGGGGAAAGTCGGAACTCTTTTGACAGACACGCATCCACGCATATGGCGATGTTCTGGTCGTTATCACCGCACTGCTAGGGCAAACGCGCATAAACCGCCAGACTGATTTGGCCCTTTGACCTGAATTCTTACTCACTGAATCCTCTTCATAAAGCCATGGACAGTCAGTCACCTTCGCATTAGTGAAGACTGGTACTATTAAAAGTAACTTGAGCACTTCTTACGACATAATCCGATTTTCTCGGAATAGAGCTGACGTATGCTTGTGTTTATTAGGGTATTGTCATGAAAGCACCGCCCCCTCAAGAATGGATTAGAGTTGGAAGCCTCACATAAAGAGGATGATGTGGCACTAAAACAGGTTTGGCTCATAATCAACAGGGTACGCATAAGAATGCTTTATAAATAATGCAATGATTGGGAAGGGATTGTCCTGAGTGGCGAGTGACATCCTTGATTATCTAAGGTTAATAAGGTGTCAGACGTCAGTCAGACATGTCACAACTGCTGACGAATTAGAGGATGAGTTCGATTTGATATTATCCCTGCCGAGACTGATAAAACTGCCGGGCTTTTCTCACCGGGGCCATGCAAAGTGCGACGAAATAAAAATGATATTGAAAATGGACAACAAATGAAATTGGTCATAAATTGGTCCGAAGATTTTCGCTTGCTACCGCCAATAGATCTGCACTCTCCTTGCAAGAAGTCGATACCAACACGTTATACCCACTGCCTCAACAGACACCTCTCTCACACCTCTCACACTACCACCGGGTGCCTACCTCCTGTTGTTCTGTCCATAGAGTAGTCGCAGGTAGTAGCCACTATGTGTCTGAAACGGCTGCACAAAGTTCAGCGGGCTAGCGCAGCAGCCGAGCCGCTGACTGCGGCTGGCCAGCACCGCCTCCTGGTACACCAACACGTCCTGCTCGCCGAACATCATCTCGGCGGCAGCTGAGGGTCCGACACACTGTGCGAGAGAGCCGGACGCAGCACCGGACGGCGCGCACCGCTCGAAGTCACCGGGCGGACTGAGGGGCCGGCCGGCGGCGGCGGCGGCGGCGGCGGCGGCGGAGCCAGCCGCTCGCCGCCTGAACCAAGGTCAGGGACGCACCGCCGCCGCTGTGCCGGCGCTGAAGGTACGACCGAGCCGGCTGGTCACACGGAGATAGACCGCAGTGCGGTGCCGAGAGGAAGCAGGAAGGAGCTGCCGACAGCCCTGGTATGACAGGAACCCGATCAGGGTCTCCCAGCCACCGCAGAGCAGAGCCTCGACCAGGGTCAGGTACCGCAGAGCAAAGCCCCGACCAGGGTCTCAGAGCGGAGGTGACATACAGCTCACCTGGAGACCTCGCCGACAGCAGCGGCACAAAGCCCGGGCATGGTGAACAGCAAGCACGTGGCGTCGGCAGCGTCTTGAAGAGTTAGCAGATCACACTGCATCCAGCAATGGGTCAACAAAGTCACAAATATTGCAGCCGCGATAAAGGAACTACGAGGCGGGTTGCAACAGATCCGTGGCCCGTGCTCGCTTCGTCCGTCCCCGCCGCGGTCCCACTCGCTACTGTCGCTACTCTCTGAGCGCGTCGGGGCGTGTCGATACCGACGCCTGCCCCATCGATCCCAGGTAGATCCGTCGGAGGGGAGCCGGGCCGCACCCTCCGACACCCGACCCGGAGATAGCCGTCCGAGAGGGGAGGGCGCGATCGACCCTTCTGCCGGCCAGGTCCGGCGTAAACACGGGGACGGAACAGGACACGCGGCACGTGCCGACCGTCGGTGACTCCTCCCACCGGGGCTGAGGGCCGATATTGACCGGAACTGCCGAGAAGGGAGGTAGGGGTAGCTGAAGAGACCAAAACAGGGAAAGGAGTGAGGGCAACAGATAACAGACACACAAACACGGCTGCCGTGAACGCACAGCGCAGGAGAGAGAATGTGCAGTTGAGGACCAGACGATCCCGTGATGGTCGCGCAAAAGGAGGTGATGGGCGATGGGTAGAGAGCTGGATAAAAGAGCTAGAAGAGGCATGGTTAGAGGGGGCGGAGGAACGTGAGACAGGCGGCAGACGTCTCACCGGCTAACTGGGGGTATTAGGAGACGTGATGATGGGCGCCCCGTGCCACGCAGCACATGGAGTGGGATGGGACATGCAATAAGAGAAAGCGGCTGGGTAAATACGACGCCTAGGAAGATGGACACGCAGTGCTGATGGGTGCCAGGAAAATACACATGCAATCTCACTGGTCATTTTCTTTCAGTAGAGAGAATGAGACTGAGCAGGAGATATTGAAAAACCGTATCATCAGCAGTTTTTATCAGCGAGCTGTACCAATCCATGCGTCGAAACGGCATTCTCCATAATTCTAATAAAAGCTGAGCGAATAAACGTATCCGAGGCGTGAGGCTCCAGTGAAAAACTCACTGTCATGCGGTTGGTGAAACTCCATCGCAGTGAGATGCGTTCACGGGAAACCTTACAACACATCCCACTTGCGCGGCGGTTCGAGGCCGGTCGTGAACAAACACGTTCCCTTGGAAGGTGAGTCAGCTCACACAGCACGATAGCTGTATCGGTAACTCAGCGGCAGTCCGGGCATTGGAGAACCTGCAGAGCAGGAACCGGGACCACAGCTGAAGTAAAAGTCACGGCTAGAGCAGAGACCAGAGCCGGATTGGAGCCGCGGTCAGAGCCCAAGTCAGAGCCTGAGATGGAGCCAGTCAGCCGGAGTCAGAGCCGCGGGGGTGGGGTTAGAGCGGTTTCGGGGTCACGTGGAACTGAGGCGAGTCCCCGGACAGGGGTTGGGTCTGAGACAGGTCCGAGGGCTGCAGCATGAGCTGCGGAGGTGGTCACGCCAGACCGGCGTTATCCTCCGTGCGGCCAGCTCGTGACGGAACGGGTCGGCGGCCGTCACGAACCGCCGTGACACCGTGACAAGGCGTGTCCGGCCACGGCGCGCACGGCCAGACGGTCAGGGGGCACGGCGGCACGCCAGCAGTGGCCTGGGGGCAATCAGCGTCCGTGGCCTGGGGCGGCTCACGCGTGGCCACAAAACCGGAAAAGTCGCCACTGGAGGCCGTTTTCGGAGGACCGCTGGATGCGGGTGTGCGTGGCCGGTGCACACAGTCGGTCACAGCCTCATTGGGGCCACTAAATATGTCATGACGACCGCAGTCACCGCCGCCGTCGCCGCACCGTATAGAGCAGCAACCACGGCCCCTGTGCGGTCTGCCGCATGAAAACCACACCACCAACCCGCCGCCAACCGCCCCTGCAGACAGGGTAACGGTGCAGCCCCACGGGAAGAGCTTCTTCCCCACACCGACCCGTCCTGCCAGTTTCTCCCCGCCGCTGTGTCCACATTCGCTTTCGAGCCGGATCTATTGGAAGGCGGGGGCGGGGCGGGGGCGGCGCAGACCAGTTGCCAGTGTCCTTGCCGGCAGACCGCAGGGTCGGCGGTTCCTGCCAGTGCGGCCGGCCGGGTCCGGTTTCGGAGTGCGCCGCTCGCACAGCACACCGCTCGATGGAGCCGAGCACGCCACGCGCTGGGAACTCTCCGCATCGGACAAAGGCAGCCGAGAACACGTCTGCCGGTGATCAGACCCGAGATAGCCCCGGGAACAGCTGAGAAAAGCCTCATGGCACGATACAACATACACACCGCAGCGCGGCCAGCCGGCAGACGGCACGGGGGATAGCTGGGTCACGAGGGATTATCACCGGTCATCGGCAGACAAGGGGATTTCAAACTCGGAGAATGCCACGAAACTTTCTCCACCACGACGGCGATCAGAAAACTTGCGCCGCCTCGGGGTCGGCGGCGGCGAACTTTGACACTTTGGCAGGGCTGACGCTGACTGGGCTTTGCTCGTCTGAAAAACACCGCAGCCCGTGCCCAAATTAGCACAGCGACGCGGCAGAGGCAGCAGCCGGGGACGGTGACAAAAACTGGCGGTGTTTTTGTGGCAAGGAAAACATGACAGCGGTACCCTGAGAAGGCATGCCGATCGTGTCAATGTAAAGCCCCACAGCAGCCTCAATCATGACGTCGAAGATCAGAGGGAAGAAAGACAGCGCCACTGTTTCTTGCATGGAAGAGGCAAGAAAGGGTGACACTATCTTATGTTGATTAATCTTAAATAAATTGTTCAAGCTTTCCTTTTGTTCCCCTTTCTATTGTCACCCACCTATCACCTCTCCCGCGGCTCTCATTCCCCAGGGGAGCCGTATCGCCCCCGCTCCGGCCCCAGCGGGGCTCCCATTGGCTGTACCACACCCTGCCTAGTAGGTCACTGTAGGTCAGCGCACACCCGACCCAGCGCCACACATCGAACAACAGGCGCCGTGCAATGATACACTGCTTCATTTTACGGCTGAATGGAAAAACGGCGCCCGCTCGGGCCGTGTTGGCGCCTGTTTATCCGACCGTTTCCAGGTGTTTAGAGTCGGTGATAAATCTGATCGCAGTGACACGACCTGCCGACCTCATAATCAGCTGCTGAGGCTGATGGTCGGCGGGCTCTGGGATACAGACCAAAAACAGCCGGGCACAGCCATAGACAAAGACCTTCACTGCAGGTCAAAAATGCAAACACCTTCTGCAATGAGATTCAATTCGAAATTTGAATTGCTGCCGAGGCTGTCTCAAGATTATTGAAACCCAATAGTACAGGAAATTATACCTAAGCCCGGTCAGGACACAGGATTCCTATCCATCAATTATATTTATAATAAAGAAATTCGTTAGTCGCTATGTCAAATAATCGCAGCTTTTGTTCTTTGGACGAAATGGGCATACAAATCGAGTGCCAACTGTCACCTCTGCCCCCCCCCCCCCCCTGTCGAGTGACGTGGCTTCTAAATCGAGCGCGCCAGGTAATCGGTGCCGGTTGGCGGTTATCAATATGCAACTGAGACTCTATGGTCGATACGGGCGGCATATATCGGTGACACGGGCCAAATCGGTACCGCAGCTGACATTGACACCGACCAGTGATACACACAGTGACACCGACCGGCGACCAGTGACCAGTGACACACAGTGACACAGACCAGGTGGCACTGAAAGCGACCAGTGTCACCGACACCGAGTAGTGAATGATACCGAAGGTGGGCGGGCTCGGAGCGCCGCTGCCGCTGTCACCCAACCCGAATCGGAATGGACATTGATATCCATCTGACGCAAACGACACATAATCGGTCAGCTTAAGTTCAAAAAGGAACCCCTGAGCGCATACCAGCAGTCGTGTGCCCCGATTCACCGCTGTAACAACCTAATGCGCAATACCACCACCGAACCGACAAATATCGAACAGGCCTCACATCAGCGACAACAGGTCACATCCGCGCTGTTAGCGCACTAACAGACCTCCACCGAGCGTTCGCCGCTCAGCCGCTCTGTGACGGCGGAAACCACGCCAATAGCCTGTAACCGGTCGACAAACAGTCTGGTGTGACTGTCCGGTGAGCTTTCGGCACGGCCCGGGGTCGGTCGGTGTGACTGGGAGGGCAGGCCGTAGCGCACAGCGCAGGGTCACGCGTGACACGTGCCGGGACACGGTCTTCAAAACAGGCAGGGTCGAGAAAACAGGACAGGACACGACCTGGAGCGGGAATGGAGGCAGAGTAGTACACAGCAAGCAGTTCACGAGAGAATTATAAGAGAGAGGTCATCGCTAGATACACCTGGTTGAAGTTGTTTACTGACAGAGGTCATTATCTAAATTTTTTAAAAGTGTTGTTTTGTCATTGTCAGCGGCTTTGTCGCTGACACCGCTGGAGCGGTGGCGCTAGTGGGCAGAGCCGGACTCGGTCCATCCAGGTGGCGCTGTTAGCGGCCAGTGTCCAACCTGCCGAACCCAGCAAGTAACAACCGCGCGGCGATGCGGCGCCACAACTCAGCCCGATCTAATCCACACCAACCGACATCGTCACGTCACGGTTCCGCACAGCGTCACCACCGTCACGTGATGCAACCGTGACATCAGTGTCAGCATGCACCGCATAACGTGCATACCGGTGCTATCACCCGAACCTGTTTACACCGAAGGGCCATGCATGAAATGCAGCGGACCGGGTATGTGTGCCACTGTGCCGGTCCCGGACCGGTACTGGTTGGATCAGCGCGGCGACACGGGGCGGCTGCAGTCGACTGCACAAACTGGTACAGCACCGGTAGTAGGTACAGGTCGGGCACTAAACCCAACCGCTGATAAAACTAAACCATGCCGCACCGTCGGGATTCTGGTGAGAATGATAGGAATTCCATTCACAAGAAGAAACTAATGCCGTTTTAATACTGACTTGCTACAATCTCACTCAACCTAGTTCACGGTACCCGGGGAACGATAGCGGCTGTCTGTACACAAACACCAACCAGCTGATACTGCTCGACTTGGCAACTGATCTGACGTGCCCCACTTCAGCGCGCAGCTCGGTTGGTCTCTGACCAATGATCAGTGGTCAGTCAGGCGGAACTGACGGCTACCGGGGCACAGGAGCACATTCAGGGGAAGTGGACTGGGGTAGAGGAGGAAGGGCGGAGTCTGTCATATCCGCGTATTTAGTGTGGAAGGGCAGGCAGGGGCACGACAATATCGGCGAGCAGGGTCGGTCGGTGCAAGGGGACTGAGGTGTCCGTCGGGATGGATATCAGGCACGGCATGTATGACGCATGCACCGAGGTCAGTCCCAACCGCGACAGAATTCGCACGGGCATCCAGCCGGGCTAATACACGAAGATTAGCGGCCACGATTCGCCACTAGCCGCTGCCAGCACCACAAAAGGGTAACGAACAGCAGAGGCAGTCTGAATCCGTCCACACCATAACCGCGCCGCACAGACATCGAATCACAAATCAACCCTCACCCAAAACGGACAGAGCAAACATCAAAACTCGAGGAAAACAGCCCAATGAAAGTGCTTTCACGAAACCGTCTCTCCAAAATAGTCGCCGCGTCCGTTTCCCGGTCTTTAGAGCACCACCTCACAGATCACGAAAAGACACCTCACCAAAATAGGTCACCGCCGTTGGTTTTCAGCTTTCTATACAGTTTGTATCGCTCTTCTAGCATGACGCTAGGACCGGTTGATGAAAGTGTCTGTTCAGCGTGCGCCGTCGGCGTGTGAGAGTGTGTGTCTGTGTGTCTGTGTGTGAGCGTGGAGGCGGCCTTGCCGTGCGGGACCGTCACGGTAGCGAGCTCACGACGCGGCCACCGTGACGGCCCCATCACGGAGTCAGTCACGGACCTGGGAGGGTCCATTAGGTTCGGAGAAGGGCGCGGACTGGGATACCCCGAACACGGTGTAAAGGCATATAGACATACTGGGACTGACTGTCAAAAACCGACACCAATCAGACACAATCAGACACCATCGAACACAATCGGACACAATTGGATACACCTGACTAATCTTTAGGGTCACTCCCACTCTCGCACACAGCTTAGCAAAACAAATAACTAGCGACTTGGTCACTTGAGGATCGACACTCCATCATCGACGGACCGATGAGAGGAGACTCCTGTACCAGGCTTCAGTATCTATGTATCCGTGAACGAGAAAAGCTCGTAAAGTGGCTCATTGACATGGTGTGGCTCGCTGCACGCTCCTAAGCAGCTGAACTTTGGTTGTCACCACACGTAGAACAATGTGGAATAACTGCAGTGACGGGCAAATTGAGCCCCGTGCACACCTCCACGGAAGGCGGTAGGTAGCCGCCAATCTCAGGATTAGCCGTCGGTCCATGCCGGTACGGCTTACCATCTTCATAGTTCGGTAAATACAAAGACTCGTCACCAGCGTGCCTCAAGCATTGCGACCTTGACGTGTGGCCGGGGGACGTCGGCGGTCGCCGGTTCCCACAGGAGCGGCGGAGTTCCACAGCAAACCACTGATCACGCCCGATGCAGGGCGGGAGAGGTTGGCGGAGACGCCGGGTATACCGCGCATGGCCGGGAGGATAACCAAATTGGGAGGACTTTTTAGCCGCGCCATGGCCTGGGTGGCCTCGTATCGTGATGTTGTGTACTGACGACCAGTATGCGCAGCAGACAGATGGGCATGGAGTGTTCGTTGACACAAAACGTTCGGTATCCGGATCAGATCCACTTGGTAGGGATGGATGGGCACCGGACATGCACGCAACACACAAAATAGCGTGATGCAATGTACACAATTGTATCATAAGTCAATGGCACGGGAAATCCCAGCCCACGCAGCTGCCAGGTTCGATTTCCGTTCTGGCGTGGTTTTGTGTCTGGAAAGGCCACTGGAGCGTCGCAGAGACCAGTCAACTTTCACCTTCCTTGTCCGGTCAATTTTTCGGACGGCGCCCCGTCGGCGGACCAGGGCGCTTTCCTTACCGGGTCCAGTCGCGCCTGAGAGCCCGACACCAAATTACCGCCAGCTTCAGGAAGCCCGCAGCCATACGCTCGGCTAATTAAATCGGTCGGAGAAGTTTTAATTTGTGGTCCCAATCACAACGGGTGAATGATGAGCTTCGGCGGGCAAAGGGCTAATAATGCTTTTCGCCGCGCGTACAGCCCGATAAATCACCGAGCTTTGTGTTGGCCGAAGCTCAGCAGCAACGAGCTGAGGCAGCTTTCAGGCGGTGCCACGGAGGACTAAAAATATCGCACAACGCCCGCTGCTTGCCCGCCATAACTGTAAATTCCGAGATCAGAACTCATAGCCAAAAGAAGCTAAAGAATCCACCTTTACACGGCCATTGTTGCAATGAAATGACTTTCCTATACAGATACGTCATGTGATGTGGCTGCAGAGGTGACGCGTTAATCCAGCACGGGCGTCTGATCAGCGAGCCGCACAGTGCCACGGCAGTGTCCGTTTATCGAGTTATACCTGCGCTATACGCTGTGACGTGGGTAGGTAGTGAGGGGGAGGGGCTGACCGTATGTCAGAGGGTGCCCAGGGGGAGGGGTGTCCGTCACCGCCCACCACCCCGTGACCCAGCCCAGCAGCTGCCGCTGTCACCGACCTGCGTCCGTGTTGGTATCAGGGAGAGGTGGGACAGTAGGATAGCCACTGACTGAGCAGCAGAGTAGACACGAGAGGGAGGTACTGCGTGACAGGGGAGGAGGGCAGCGCCCCACCCCTCCCTCGTCGCGCTACCCCCGTCATGTCACTGTCACCGTCTGACAGTTGCAGTGAGCCAGCGGTACTGCAGTGGCACTTGTTTGACCTGTAACAATCACCTTTCGCTCTGCACCCGTGTACCGGTGGCAATGGATGCCGATGGCCGCGATACAGCAAAGCGTCGCCGTGGAACTATCACCTCACAGTCCAGTAACGCTCAATGCTGCCGCCTAGTTCAACAAGGTGCAGCACTGCAGCCCTATTCAGCGAAACACTGCGCTGCAGCCCAGTTTTCATACTCACTACGTACTGATGGTAAGGAATCACGAACACAATCAGCATAATGTGGCATGTGGCATGTTTTGTGTTTTCATCACATCATCACTCCGTGCATTGTCAGCCAGCCACTTGGCTACGTCACACCCCGTCCGGCCATCACATCACCGTCGCCACGTCACACTCACATCACCTGACGTCATCAAACACAGACCGGACCATGCAATGAGCGCGGGCCAGGTGACGGTGTCCCACGACTACCACACCGGACGTATACGTATATAACAGACGTACAGGTCGACAGACAGACTCCCGCCGAGAAACCTTATCTCTCACCGCCTCGCCCAGTTCACACAGATGTTCTGTACAAAGATACAAGCACAGGTACTCGACATAGATACAACGTATGTCCCCATTCAAAGGTTTACCAGCTTTGTCAAGACATAATCTGACACAATGGGTGCAAGTATATCGTAGTCTATGCATAACAGCAAACGGGGTTACCTCACATTACCGGACAGCCATGACAACAGCCGACAGCCTTGACAGTCACCAAGGTTCTACATCTATCTTTCCAGCAAACGACCATTCCACTCAAGGTCATGAAAACACACGCAGACAGAGAATGAGCTAATGTGTGAGCATACATCAGCGCTTCACCCTTGCCGAGCATCTTCTACCCACTCCCCCTGCCCCCACGACACAACTCCGAGAGGAGAGACCCCCAGAGAAGCCAGGCGACCTCCAGCGGAGCAGATGCTCCAGATGACAACAGTGCCTCACGTGTCTGAGTGCGTGCCGTGTTGACAAGTAAAGGAGCAGCGACATAACCGGGCCAAGACCAGCCGGATGACGAGTACGGCTTGTAGGGAAGGGAGAGGAGAAGGGGCACTGGTTGACCTCAGTGTGTCATTCCAGGAGGTCATCCCACACTGGGGAGAGGAGAGGAGTAGAAAGAGCGTCCTACCTGTACGAGAGACACGACGGCAGCGGGCGGACCAGCAGTAGACGCACTCCGCCCGTTTCCATTGGTGCGACACTCTCGACTCACTGACACCCACTGACACTCACTGACACTCGGAAGCACTCTGACACACCGGCGACACCTGCGACACTGCGCGGCGTGGGTCCGAGCAGCTCGCAGCGGGCGCCGCGCCGCAGCCTGTCGCCGGTCGCCACTGACTGGCCGCCGTCGCCGTCACCGCTGCCACCGCCCCCGGCCGGCCAGCCCGGTTCGGCTGACTGACTGACGGACGGACCGACGGACTGACGGACGGGCGCTACAAACGGGCGCTACGGACGGCGGGCCACCGGTCGCTGACACAGATTGACCGCGACAAAGACGGGAATCGCGCACACCCGGGTCCACTTGAAACCACGAACACACACTACCGGACAGGAGTGAGTCTCCAACGGTCCACCTGGCCCACCTGAGTCCACTCCTCTACACTCCACGGCCCCAACACAGTTGGTCACGCTGTTAGCCAGCAGTCTTCAGAGAGGCACAACTAACACAGTCCAGTGTCACGGGTCCGGTAAAGTAAATAAAGAGACATGGAGTGGACAGGGTTGCTGACTACGCCACTCGTAACAACGCAGTGGCCACGAGGCAGCCTGTTATCGCACCGGCCACATGTTATCGGTACCGGAGCTTATTCAATTGAAGAAGCTATTGTGATATCAGTCTGTCCTATTGCAGTATACAATATATAAGCCATAGAAGGTGACTATACCAGGATATTAGGTATACAAACTAATGAGCACATAACAACGCTCGTAACCTCGATAACAATCGCAGGAAATTTTACGTAAATAGGTACGCCTCTGAACTTCATAATCATCCAACCGTGTTTGACAGGCGTTTTACAGAGACGTCCCTCCTCCCCCACCAATCCAAGGGCGAGCCGCCGCGGGGGAGGGCGCGTCACGGACAGTCACGTGACGTCACCCCCCCCCCCCCCCACCCCGGCCGTCACCAGCCGTCACAGGTCCGCCAGCCATCACCCGGCGATCCGTGCTCTGTGAACTGTGCTCGACCTGTGCTCTGTGCAGTGGCCCAGGTGCTGACTGAGATCCAGTCGATAGCCACCCGGCCCGTTTTGCCGCACACGCTGCAGCGCGGCGGTTCGAGGCCGACCGGGTCGCTGGGGCCTGACGCCAGCCGTCTTTGTTGGTCGTAGCGGCATTGGCGAGTTTTGTCCCGATTACTTCCACCGCGGTCTGACGAGGTATTGTGGTAGCGGAGCATTGATGCTATTGGTGCCAATCGGAATTTCTTTTCTTGGAATTCCAATTTTTGTCCAATTCCAATTTGGAATTTGGACGGAATTCTTAACATTTTTTTGGAAATTAATCGGAACACAAGGCCTTTAAAATTTAAAATTTTAAAACGGAGGCCTTTAAAACGCTTTTAAACACTTTTAAAATTTACGCAAAAAATGCAAAAATCGCTAAAAATTGGAATAGCCCCCGCTTTGGACAAAATTGGAAATTTACTTGGCAATTTCTTGGAATTGGATCGGAATTGGAATTGAAATTTCATGAATTGGCACCACTAATTGATGCAGCAGTGTCGTTTATAACTTCGTTTGATACTGCTCTGAGATGATTAGGTACTTCTGGACTCCAAAGCACGAGCAAAATTGCAAGCAATTATCAGCAAAACCCGTACCTATAACTTGCCTATAACCTAATCATCGAAACCTCAGTAGCATTTCAGAATACGCATGATAAACAGTTTTCCAATGTTTCAAGATCTAGGCCGAACGGTTGAATGAGTGGTTGTGAGTCCGGGTGCACCGCTAAGCGCAGCTTGCATGACATTGCTGACTAAAAAAACAAACACGCGCAGACCCGATATTTACCTACACATATTTTGACCGAATTTTAGAAACCGACAGCAGATCGCGGTTTAGTTCTCTGTCACCAAGTGCCAACTAGATTAGTTTAGATTGACAAACCACCTCGCTGTTGCAGAGATCTCACAGACCAGTCACGGCCGTAACCCTTGCCTTTTCCCATTACAACGCATTCATACCATGATGAGTGCAAATGCTCAGAAACGGGTTGGCCAGTGCTACGTCAACAGCGAGAATTTCTAGTTCTTCAAATGGCCACCAGGGTACAATCACAAACCACAGCGCCAACCTCCGGGTAGGGATTCACCCAAAGCTCAGGTTTGAAGCCCGTCCGCCAGGTGGCGGAGGGAGCACTGGCTTCCCGCAGCCGGGTACGTAGTGGGCAAGATCGTAGTGGGTACTGGGGAGGAGAGTGGGGAGAAACAAACCCTCACCGTTCCGTGCTTCTATCCTCAGGATACTGAAATCCTTCTCCTCCACGCCGCAACCCCCCTCCGGGCTGGACAGGCAACTTTATCTCATGCGGGCTGCTCCCATGGAGCGGCACCGCTGCTCCTGAGGGAGCGCACCCCGTAGCCGGGTGCAGTGAGTGCCTTGGGGCTGGGTGGCCTGTCCTCTGGACGGGCTCAGCCCCGGCGACTCACTAGGGTGCCTGCCCAGACCAATGTCTCCCCCTAATTCCTATCATCCTTCCGGCTCTGCAATGGTCTTGTCGACCGAAAGGGCCTAACCCAACAAAACAAACAAACAAACAAACAAACAAACCCTCGAGGTTAGGTCGATGCTGTATGGATGGCCTGCCTCGACACCGCAATACACTGTTAACTCGAAGAATTCAGCAAAATAGCCGAACTTTGTGAAAGTCAAAACACTGACAAAATAGCAACCAGACACGCAGTCGAGAATCAGGACAAAAGACTTAGGCCAAGGAAGGGTAGAAGCATAGATGTATGGTAGAAGCTATAAACAATTGTGTGACGAAATAAGTGAGAATCATTTTCAGGGTGCAGCGTCTTACTCAGGAATGAGTCACGGCCCCTACGGCCTAACCTTTGAGTTCGTCGCTGAGAGCAGCCCCTTGAACATAAATGAACACTCGTCGTCATCCGTGATGAGCGGAGGCCCACTGGCCCACTTACTCGGCGCAGTGCCGTCACCACTGCCGTCCAGCTGAGTCACCGGTCAATGATCACCAGGACAGCGGGGTCCGTGTCCCGTCCATTCATACCGCGTCGGAAAATAAATAAAGTCACTGCCAGAGAGCTATCCATTCATAGCAGCGCGAGAAAAATAAATAAACCGACGAGCTGCTGGCACTGGTGAAGGGGGAGGGGTGGGGTGGGCGTACCGCCACCATCAAACGGCTGTGAGGTGCAGAGAGCGGTGAATCCGCTGCCTTCGCCTCCTAAGTTCGGTGGAATATTAGTTTATTCCGGGAAGGTATATGTAGAGGGCATAGGACACTCCAACCCGCCAGGGCCAGACTACTTGCATTTAAATACCAGCGGAGTAGTAACATGTCCGTTTCTGCCCCGACGCAAAAACGGTTTCATGCTGGTACTCGATCTGTGTGGTGTTGTGAAAGCGAGTTGGCGGCTGAAACACCGATCGGACTGTTTGTGTGATACTCTTACACATCGCACGAACCCCACTTTGTAGCCAGCAACTCTGGTTGTTTCCAGAAGATCAAACATCTGGGACCGACTTCATATAAAAGCAATTGCCTACGATCATCCTCCAGCGTCACGTAGGAAACGCTATTGAATCCGGGATGGATGACATCCAGAAGTGTGTCGTTAAGTCGTTAGTGCGTTAGTGTGTCCTGCTGCGGAGGGATCGCCGACGTTGGCACAGTGGAACGCCTATGAGTCAGGACGCCCTCAGTGACAGCGGCCGGTCAGGCGGGCACCAGGTCAGCTGGACCGGAACAGAGACCATCTGTGTGCGAGAGGTACCGCTATAAAACCTTCCCATCTCCCCGCATAGAGGCAGTCTGTTCTTCGGACTGAGCACTGACGACGGAACTGGACCCGGCGCTCTTCACAGCCTCAGTGCGAGGTGAGAGCCTGATACAGGCCATCAGACTGAGATCCATTTATTACCGACACCACCTTCTGCAGCGGCACAGCTCTAGCGTCCGGCGCAGCTGGACAAACTCATCAGACATAAACAATTACCGGCTAGTGAGACCACATAATGCACATCATTGAGCATGACCGGGGCTAATGACACAGCAGGCGCGGTGGTTTGTACAACAAACAGTACACCGGGGACATATGTTGCTCCATCCAGTGGTCACCAGAGGAGCCCCGCCGCCCGCCGCGCCTGCCGGATGTCCCTGCCGTGGCCCGTACCGGATCTGTTGTGACCGGACGGTCCCTGACCTATTTGATCCGGCTCCGTCCCTGCCACTCCCTCTTGAAGCTGCAAGAAGTCGCCAAACTCTCTGAGCGCACACCTTTGTGACCGCGCTGCTGGCGCGCCGGCAGCGCAGGGCGGTTTTTCCTCGAGGTCGGCGTCTCCTGCGCCCGGCCGGCCCGTGTGACATGTGGCCGCCCTCTGTGTTGGCCCGGCGCGCCTCTCATTGGGATGCGGCGCGTGCTGACGGGACAATGATACCGTCAGAGCAGCCCGTCTGGTGCCGTCTCGGGTCGGCCGCCACCGCCGCGCCGCTCGCCAAGTCAGCGAGGTGCATCGGAAGGCTGACCCCGGTCGGCAGAGAACAGACGGCGCGCAGCCACGCGGGGCTAGACTTAGCGGACGTTGCAGCCGGCGCCCAGCATCTGGCCACTGGGCATCTCGACGCAGACAAGCCGTATGAAGAACAGTCAAAGGCGGTTCCTAGATGTGGAACATTAGCCGAGCCGAACCAGCTTTACCGAGGAGCCTGTATTTATTCCTGACCGATCCGACATGCGCCAGCCGTCTGAATCTCTATTCTCTATCACTTTTAGTTGAGGCTTCACAGACCTCGCAGCTTCCTATCCCGTGGTTGGACCGGACGGACGAGCTGATGAAACTCGACACGAACACAACTTCCTTCTTCCCAGAGTGCAACTCCCATGGAGCTGTTCAACATGGAACCTTCCGCCCCAGCCGGAAGCCGTCAGATTGTCGCTGCACTCACGTCGCGACCGACATGCCAGCTCTGCTGCATCCGAACAAGTATGCCAAAACATCCTCTGTGCACGACAGCGCAGCATCTTTGCGCCGCCTCGCCGACCACACTGACAAATCACAACAACGCCCCGCGAAACGGCCATCATGTAACTGCCGTCCGACCAACAGCGCTCACACTAAACAAAGAACCGCCGTGTTGGCCACAAACGCCACACGCGCCGCACTCCGGCGGCCATTACCCGCCCACCTGCGGCAATCAATCGCTCCCCGTCTGAGGGGTGTCGACTGCTGGACTCCCGACAGCCATCAAAATAAGAACCCTCGGCGACGGGGAGGGGTGGGGAGTTGAAGAAGGGGAGGAGACGGTAGGAGTCGACCGCGCCGGGCGGCAGTCATAGCCGCGGGCTTCCAATCAACAGCCCTGCACAGGCCGGCCGACAGGGGAACAAACCACCCCAGTGCCGCCCGGGAGCGAGCGCATCGATTGCTGGTTTATTTATGAGCCGTCCACCTGGCGACAGGCTCTCCCCGACGGGGGCGGGGGAACAGGCTGGAGGCGGGAGCGGGGCGGGGATGGCGTCAGTCGGGGACGGCCCTCTCAATGTTCATGTTACGACCACAGACAGCGCCTATCAAAGATGCTTATTTATCTTATATATTTTACCGATGAAAAGCCTAGAGACTAGAGCACTTCATGGGCCGGATAAATCCGTTATCCACGGATAAATCCGCGGACCGGATAGGATTGGATTCTAAATTTGTTAAAAAAGAACGGATATGGGCGGGCCGGATTTGGGAATTGAAGGTTGAACCCGGATCAAAACGGATCAAAATTTTAACATTCAACATTGAAGCTAAAAATTAACCTAGGCTGGGGGGATCCAGAGCGTCGTAAGCCTCGTCGCAGCTGCGACGTGTCGCAAGTTGTGTAGTAAGTCGTTTTTGGAGGGATCAATTGATGAGTAGCGTTACTTAAGAAGTAAAGTCTATCGCAAAGTGCCTGATTTACGACACAACTTACGAATTTGAAATAGCAGTCGTAAGTTGTGTCGCAAGTTGATATAGCCTTGAGGGAGAGGTCACAGGTCACAGGTCATTGGGGTCATGGTCACGAAATTTGCATGGTACGTGGAAAATTGTTGAAACTTGAGATCCTGAAAATTTCGTTGCAATCCGTTGCCGCTAACGCGAGTTATAAAGCAAGAACCAACGGTTCGTCTATGAGGCCTCAATCCGCGCCAGCGAGAGTGTTGAACATGGTGCATAATATGTTATATTCACATTTATTGGGGTATTCAGGGTTATGAAGTAGCCTAATACCATTCCAGCAACTACTGGCGAATCCAGAAAGGCGGTCTTGGACGTTGCGAGGGGCATCCCCCAAAAGATTCTCCAAATTCTAAAAACGATGTGTCCCAGATGACCCCCATGACCTCGAATTGATCTCTGTGATGACCCCAAGTTGACCTCTGTGACCTGACGTGTCCCAGATGACCTCCAATTGAGCTTTGTGATGACCCCAAGTTGACCTCTGTAACCTGACGTGTCCCAGATGACCTCCGTGACCTCCAATAGAGCTCTGTGATGACCCCAAGTTGACCACTGTGACCTAACGTGTCCCTTGATGGCCCCAATGACCTCCAATAGAGCTCTGTGATGACCCCAAGTTGACCTCTGTTACCTGAAGTGTCCCAGATGACCTCCGTGACCTCCAATTGAGCTCTCTGATGACTCCAAGCTGACCTCTGTGACCTGATGTGTCCCAGATGACCTCCAATTGAGCTCTGTGATGACCCCAAGTTGACCTCTGTAGCCTGACGTGTCACAGATGACCTGCGTGATCTCCAATAGAGCTCTGTGGTGACCCCAAGGTGACCTCTGTGACCTGACGTGTCCCAGATGACCTCCAATTGAGCTCTGTGATGACCCCAAGTTGACCTCTGTAACCTGACGTGTCCCAGATGACCTCCGTGACCTCCAATTGAGCTCTGTGATGACCTCAAGTTGACCTCTGTGACCTGACGTGTCCCATATGACCTCTGTAACCTCTAAGTGACCCCTCTGACGACTCCAAGCTGACCTATCTGACCTGATGTTCCCCAGATAACCGCCATGACCTTCAATTGAGCTCTGTGATGACCCCAATTTGCCCTCTGTGACTTGACGTGTCCCAGATGACCTCCGTGACCTCCAATTGAGCTCTTTGATGACCTCAAGCTGACCTCTGTGACCTGGCGTGTCCCAGATGACCCCCAGTTGAGCTCTGTGATGACCCCGAGTTGACCTCTGTAACCTGACGTGCCCCCAAGCTGCCTTCTGTGACCTGACGTGTCTCAGATTACTTCCGTGGTCTCCAATTGAGCTCTGTGATGACCCGAAGTTGACCTCCGTGACCTGAAGTGTCCCAGATGACCTCTGTAACTTCCAATTGTGACCTCAATCTCCAACTCTACTAACTCTCTGTGACCTCATACTCTCTTAACTCATTTCTTCTAAAGCATCGCTTCTAGATGCCCTATAGCGCCACGAATCTCCTGTCATCGATCCCAAAATTCATCGCAACTCACGTGAGCGTTAGCAACCACAAGTCACCCAGTTGAGACAAAGCTTCAGAATCAGAGAACATGCTTGAACTGGCTGTCTCATAAGCTCGCAAACCAGAAGGGCGAATGTTCCTTTATGCTTGATAGAGTTTTCGACCTTACTGACGCTTACTACGGGATCAGCTGATCGTGTAGCCTTTTAAATTCTCGAGTAAAGCGGGTATTTAAACCTTGTCGCAGCTACGTTCTGTCGTATCCTCCGACAAACCCCTCTTTCCTCAACATCCCTCCTTTTTCGCTACGACACAACTTGCGACGGGACATGTGTCGTAACTTGCGACGTGTCGTAGATGGACTTGCGACGCCCTGGATCCCCCCGGCCTGTGCTAAGCGGCAGCGGAGGTTTGATTAAAATAATAGGCATCATTTTATGACACTCACTTGTCACAAGACTTGTATGGCTGTCTGGTCCCTTAGATTGAATTTGTTAGTCCAGTTTTGGGTGAAACCAGTTATTGGTGAAACGGATTTTTTGGAAGTTTGGCTGCAATACGGGCCATGGGTGGGCCGGATTCTGATATTCAAAGAAAGGCGGATAATGGGCGGATCTGGATATGACTTGCCGGATATGGGCCGGGCCGGATCCTAAAAAGCCTATCCGTGAAGTGCTCTACTAGAGACCATCAAAGATGCTGGAGCTACTTGGGTTGCTGCTCCCGCCTCCACGGCGACCCCTGTGCAGTGAAGATCATCATCCTCTCTTCCGCCAGCACCATCGCCAGCTGAGGCACGTCTTACTCCCTCCCAGAGAACGGCTCACGAGGATCCACCCGCCCTACCCCAGTACGGGTCCAGATGATCCTTTCATCCAGGTCTGGTATTGTATTTAACTCGCTCCTGAGGATCTTTCCCGTCCAATTTTTAGGATCCTCTCTCACCCCGTCAGGCTCCTGAGTACCCTGAGGAACCCTCCCCTTCCGTCTGACTCCTGATGATTCCACTCCCATCCCCTCCTAAGGATCCTCTCCCCCGTCTGGCTCCGCTCCCACGGCCGTAAATCAGAGGGCCACAAGAGCGCGGGTCGGCCGCCGACCCTGCCGGCCGTTTCTGACCCAGCCAGGGGTCTGAGTCATGACGACGCCCGGCTGGTAGCCACATCGTCACATGTCCCCGCGAGGCAGCTGTGCTTCGAGCCTAGCTGCCGAATTTACCGAGCTGAATCATCCACAGAAGACTCCCAGAGCTATGCTAGAGATTTCCGGATCCATAAATTTACCGTATATATGACGATGGAATGCCTAAAAGTTTTTTTCACAAAGCGCAAAAATGATCATTTTATCCGGAAACATGTGTTATGGTACCATCGCATTACGAATTACGATGCCTACAAATAATACCAGGCGCCTCAGGTTTTCTGGCATAATAAATCCAATGTGAAATATACATTGATTATGAATTTGGCAAAAATAATTAAGTAGCCTCATATATGTAAACCATTGGATAACTGAAACAACAAAGGATTGTGACTGAAACTCAGAGACGTGACGATATCAGTCCGAGCCTTACCAAAATAATCAACACCCGTGACTAGTAAAAATACCGCGGCTGAATGCGCTGGCGCAACGTGTGACGAAACCCGCTCCGCAACGCGCATACCTGCCACGCGAAGGCGCGGCGGCGGCGGCGATAATGGCTTGGAGGCCATCCAAAGCTATTCTCGACCACTCTCTATCTGCTAATGTCCACTCAACAGCTTCCATCGAAAGGTCAACCAACTGAAGTACACCTACTCGATCAATCAAAAGCACTTTCTAATGTTTAACATGTCTGGGCGAACGACACATGGCGTGCTTTTTTGATCTGTTTTAACTTTTGAATTTCAACGCTTTTACAACGAATGAAATGTAAACAAAAAAGAGGTCCTTAATGCAACGGCCAACGTCTTTTCTTATAGCATGCAGTATGGCGTTAAAGGGACTATCCCACCTTCTAAAATGTTGTTAAAACCAGTTAAATTGTGCCCGACTTTATAGATTGGATGACCAGGAACACGGTTCTGGCATTTATTTTCCATTAAACATCTTAGGCTTCCCATGTTCCAAACACAAACTTTCAAATATGTGACGTCACAGCCCAAAATTACCTCCTTCCCCAGGCCACATTACTGTCATAAAGCTGATTCTTTTTACTCTGTAGGCACCACAACAAAGTTCAGACCAAGTTTTAAGCGATTTTTCAACGAACAAACCCATTTAAATCAGAATGACTAAACGAGGTGACGTCACACTAACGGTCGCTCCATGTTGAAGATAGGGCCTTGCACAAGGCCCATTTTCAAATGAAGGGAGCGAATTTCTTCAACACCAAGTGGCCGCGGGGGTTGCAACCTAGATAGATAGTGGTTTCTGAACCTCGCTGCAAACTTGGCTATCTCAACTCAAACCCCATGTTAAAGGTGGGATAGTCCCTTTAAGCCACAACAAAAAGCTTCGCGAACCAAAGAAAGGACTAAAAGAAAGCTAAAAGGTAGAATGTTAGTCTATGTAATCAATAAACATGCCCTAAAGAGAGACAAAGACGTTTCTCTGACCTCATCAAAACCAGAGCCGGTCTCTGACCAAACAATGACGATGTTTGGAGTTAAAACAATTCACTCGGCGGCGCACATAGTCCGTCAGCAGAGACGCGTCAAAGTCCGCAGAGGTTACATAAATCAGCTACATCTGGTTAGTGAAGGCACAAAAAAGTGTCGTATACGCAGTGCACAGCACTATGGTTAAAAACTGGAACGAGTTAGGGAGGGGGCGGAGAAACGCCTCTGGACGAAGCCTGACCCGCCGTTTCCGTTGATCCTGTGACCTTTACAGCCGAATGGTCACAGACCAAACGAACAATAGACAGCTCCCACAGGACCGGCAGGGAGCGGTAAGGTACGGCAGCTTACTGAGCCACCGCAGAGTGCGAGAAAGCCACCAGGTGACAAAGCGGCACTATGGAAAACGCAGTCGTTCTGCCCGCACACCTGAGACTGAACAAACGGCCGACCGGGACCGCCGCAGGCGCCGTGCCATTCTCTAAAATCACCTCCCCACCTCGCTCCAAACCTCCACATCTGGTCCCGGGCGGCCCTCCCTCCTCCCCTTTCCAGTTCAGCCCCAGCGTTAGGACCGCCACCCCTCCAACAGTTCGTCGGACGGCGACGGTCGGGCGGCAGCCCCGCCCAGTCGATACTCGGCAATCCATATACCGCGGCACTCATAACGACAGCGTCGGCCCGGCCCGGCGGTGAAGACGCCAAAGCCATCGACCCGTCGTATCGGCGTCGACAGAACGGACAGCGCCACGGCACCGAGGGACACAATAGACCCGGGCTGTCGGAGCGTGCAATTCATAGCTCGTCGCCGCTGAATTACGGCTGTGGATCGGTGCAAAACCTGTAGATCAGACAGGCGTCCACTAATTGGCTAGCTAATGAACCAGCGACGGATCAATTGCGATTAATTTGTCAACGATGACGAATGTATTGCGTGTGGCTATGACTTGAGTACGACCGACAGAGAAATAGGCTTAATAAAGTTGCCCTAAATCTTACTCAAACAGACACAATCCGAACCTTTATCCCAACTCTGAATCAGATGTGATTAAGGGCCTTCAAAACAGATAAAGCGTTATCATTGCTCGGACACCACTTTCGACTAATGTGCCTAATAGCGCCAGACTGAAGACACCTCAGCAATCGTTGATTCGCCGACTCGCTGACTCGTTGACTCAGACTACCCGCAGAGTGCAGACCATTCGGCGCAGCTTTAGTTCCGTTCCGGCGCCCCGCTGAGGTGCGTGCCACGTCGCACAGCCCGGCAGTAACAATGGCCGGTGTGGTGGGTCTACCCGCGGGGGGTGGTGTATTGTTCACACTACCACACACCGCGGTAGACGGGAGAAGGGGTGCTACAGCGACCTACAGGGTCAGCGGTGATCCATCGCGACCTGCGGGTCACCGTAGGAGGTCACCTATGTCCTTCCATAACCCGCCTAACAGTTGGCCTGTCACAGCGGACGCAGCATTACAAAGCCAGCGACGTAAATCTTTTTGGCAGTACCGGCGCCCAGAACCGGAAACTGGGTCCGCTGCGCCACTCGTCAGTCAACTAACCTACGAACCAATCGGAAAAATGCCGTACCCAATGCCCTGGGCACTGGGCAGGCACTGAATGGGTGGAGGCCATTCGCTGGCGTTCCCGCCGCCTGTCGTCCAATATCCTCAGGAGCGATCGACGTCACCAGCCACTCCCAGCCGTCACACAGACCCTCGCCAGGCTCCCCGGATAACCAGACCCGGGCCGGAGTCGGTCGCCAGACGCAGGGACATTGGCGGCCCGCCGCCGGGCCCTCATTAGCGCTCCGTGCCAATCAGTCCGCTGCAATGGGCGCCGCGCCTCCATAAACAGCCGGGCGAACGGAGCCGGCCGACAGGCGGGGGCGGGGGCGTCGACAGTCGACCTGTCGTCAGCACGCTGCTCGGCACTGCAGCGCGGCATCGTTTTCCGGGCGTCAACACGTCATTCGTCAGTCCGTCCTCGGAGGCGGCCACACGCGGTCGTCAGTCGTCAGTCTTCAATCTCGGCCTCCAGGCATTACTTTCCAGTCACATCCGTCAGTCCGTCGGCAGTCGCCATCATCTGATCGATCGTCGGGTGATCGGACACTGATCTCGGGAGGTGCAGCTGCCTCTCGTGTCCGCCCCTGCCGGACACACCTGGTCCGCCGGGGGCAGACTGAGACACTAACAACGCCCTTTGGACCGGCAGCTGCAGGCGCAGACAACGACCTTCAGAAGGCACTTGGACAGTAAAACAGGGTAACCTTCACAAGGCACTTGGGGCAACATAGCAGCGCCCACGCGAGCTGAAGTTAGTAACTAACAAAAAGACGGTCCAATCTGGTTTGTCTTCTTGACTTCTAATTTCTCTCAGTTTTGTCCAATAAGCCATGAAGCATGCATGCTGCAGCGTGCTGCGGCATCCACTCTTATCATCTTGGTGACCCCACTTCCATCACCTTGTGTACCCGATAACAGTCGGACGTGACCCCGCATCAGCTAACCGGGCCTCCGCAGTCCGCCCACCCTGTTGTTTCTCTCCGGCCCTGGGCGGTGGCCTGGGAGCATGGCCGCTGACTGAAGGGTAACTGGTGAGACATCTGTGCAGTGGGTTAAAGTTCGGTCCATCGGGACCCGACCTTTCGATACGAGCTCAGAAACTTCCGTGCCGGGTTACGGGCTAGTTCAAGTTGTAATGTCGCCACAGATGGCTGCCGGGTTATTCGATGACATCTCCGACACAGCCGTGTGATTGGGATCGGACCGATCCGTCTCAGTAGCTGTCAGGTCGACAGTGAAAACTGGCTATCCTATCGGTGGGGTCACCGTTGTTGTTTTTCCAATCAGCCCAGTCCGACTGTCGACACCACCCTGGTCTTATCACGATCGAAACGACTGATCACCACACACTTTCTTATATGATGATAAATTATAAAATCGTCTGAAATACGCGTGAGCGTGAAATAAGCGTAGGCTCTCGCTTGAGCTCCAAGCTCTCATTCTTTTCTGCAACATCTACTTCAAGCCTCTTCTCCACTAGAACCAATCTAGCCCATTTCGCGTCGTCTCTGTCACCCAACTCATTCTTGCGGCCGCGCCAGACGTTCTCTGCCAGACACAAACCTCGCCACATCTTTCCCCACACCATCGCTACAAATACGTCAGCACAGACGACTTTCGCGACCGCACATTCCCGACGCGTCTAAGCAGATCGGACACAGCCGTCGCATAAAACAGCGTCAGATATACCGACGGTCATAAAGTCACCGTAAATCACAGACAACTCTTAGTGCCAGCGACTCACGCCTCGTTCTCAGCACGGGTGGCCGGGCAGGTCAATGGCCGCCTTGTGTGCGGTGGGCGTGTGTCAAGACTCCCCCGTTCTTCATCTGCACTCAATGATGGTCAGCATTGGCCGCCGTATCAGGCAGAAGACGGCGTATCGCGGCACGCCCGTGCTAATGAGAGGGCGGCGGCTCGGTGCACCGGTCTATCTCCTCCCCCGCAGGACTAGGAGCAACGGCAATCGCGGCAACGGCGGCAGCAAGGGAGGAGTCGACAGCCTTACTGCACAGCCGCCGGGGAGGCTCTTTGCCAAATAAGGCGCTGGGAGATAGCCCCACGCCACGGTCGCCACCAGCGCGCCATAGTCATCGGCAGTGCGCCACAGTCGCCGCCAAAGCGCTACGGTCGCTGGCAGCGCACCATGGTCGAACACTCACAACAGGCGCACATCGCAGCTTCCGCCAGACGCGCTCCACGTGATAATTCTCATCGCGCAGCTTCTGTAACCGATCACTGGTCGGCGGCAGCCGAGCCTACACTCTCCTCTGTATAACACACAGGCGATACGAGCCAAGTGGGCCCAAAGGAACCAAGGGTATGTGTATTCATACTAGATTATGCGCGCGTGTCCCGTTCACAGGGTTCACAGGCGGTACCTGTCAGCACGTGGGTTCCACGGCTCGGGTCCTGTAGGTACTCCGCCACACACGATGGGGGCCGGACCGGACACTGGGCCGCCTGTGGCCGCAGCCGCCGGAAACCGCGCCAAGTCGTGCCGACTGAGCGCGTCGGCCGCGCCGTTCTCTTTCGTTGCCACGTACTCGACGGATACAGCGAACTCATGGAACGCCGTCCAGAACAGGGGCTGACGCAGCAGCGCTATAATCAGTGGCGACCCCGACCATCCCCTCCCCCAGACCCCCACCACCCCCATGTTATCGGACCGGATCAGCACGCGGTGCCCGCCCCATCTCTCTCCCCACACCAAACATGCCACCATGACGGGGATGAGCTCCAGCCACGTCATGGATGGCGCGGCGTCACACTGCCGCTCGCGGGGCCACTCCATCATCCACCATTCGTCTCCGTGCCACGCCCCCATCCCCCGACGTGAGCTGTCCGTGTTCATCACAATACAGTGGTCGTACTCGCCCGGTGGCGGGGGGGGGGGGGAATGCCGTACCACATCGGCAAAAAGTGGCCCACCACCGTAAAACCGCCCGTACATCGGCCGTGATCCGCACCCGGCGGTTCGGTCCGCTAACAGAGTGCGCCGCATCTAGCAGGCGTCTAGTGAACGCCCTCCCCGGCGGGACGTACTTGCTGGCGTGCACGAGGCGTCCCACCACCGACAGCAGTTCCCGCTGTGTGCATTTCTGTCGCCCGAGCAGTGTCTTTAGTAACTCCTGGGTGCCCACTAGCTTGGCGTCTGGCAACGCTAGGGTGTCTAGGGTGTTTCTGTGTCTATCACAACCCGAGAAGCTCCATCCGTGTTGATGGCGGGGCGCGTTTCCGCTCGGCCAGCGGCACGCCCACTTCCGCACAAATGTCTCGCAGTCTCACATACGCTACGTCGGCACTGTCCGATACTCCGCGCCCTACCCCGAAGAAGTCATCTAAATAATTGCGTATATACACGTCCGATGTCTGATCCTGGAACACATAGGCGCAAGCATGTGGCAAAATCATTGAAAACCCATGGACTGCTTCTAGCCTCAATGGCAGACAAACCTGGTAGTATAGTAAACCGTCCCAACAGAACCCCAGTAGCGCCCACTGGCCGGGCCGGACAGGTATAAGTTTGAATGCATTTTTAACATCGGTCTTGAACAGCAAGGTCCCGGCGCCTCCAGCTAGGAGAATCGACCGCACGGCCTCGTCGAATGATGTGTACGTCACACGAAACTCGTCTGGGTCTAACCCGGCGTTGACCCCGACATCTCTCGACTGTGATAGATCTAAAATGAGCCGCACTTCGCCATTAGGTTTATCGCGCGCACTCAACGGGTTCACTATCATGTTCGGCAGCGGTGCAGAGCATGGAACGGTCCCCGTGTCGTACCGTCCGCGACCTCTCGCCGAATGGCTGCCGTCACCCCAGCACGGCGCCGTTCGGCGGACTGATTGTTTTTCGCGAAACGGCCCCGCGCCGCACCGCGGTATCCAATGTCAGCCCCGTGCCGGAACCGCCCAACGACAGTTTCTCTGGCATCGACCATTGTCCACAGCCTGTCGCTTGGCTTCCACCCTTCTGCACTGTCGACGGCGTAGGATCATGCACGAGTCTAATTATGAATACGCCCCCGAAGTCACGCCTAGGATCGCAGTACCACAGCCTGCCGTGCCGGGCTATCTGCTGTTTGCACTTGCCTGACCGGCCCGTCGCGCCGGCGCCGCGGTGTGCGTTATGAGTCACTCGAGGTCGTCTTTCCGCGCGTCCGCCCGCTCGGCCGCACGTTCCCTTATCCATGTCGCCGCACCCCCCCCCCCTTCTCTCTCTCTCTCTCTCTCTCTCTCTCTCTCTCTCTCTCTCTCTCTCTCTCTCTCTCTCTCTCTCTCTCTCTCTCTCTCTCTCTCTCTCTCTCTCTCTCTCTCTCTCTCTCTCTCTCTCTCTCTCTTCCTCTCCCTCCTCTCTCTCTCTCTTCCGCCCTCCAACCTCTCTCTCTCTCTCTCTCTCTCTCTCTCTCTCTCTCTCTCTCTCTCTCTCTCCTCTCCTCTCCTCTCCTCTCCTCTTTCCTCCCCTCCCCTCCTCTCCGTCCGTCCCAGGCCATTGTCCCTCCCTTGTTCGTCGGTTTGTCGGCGGTGTAGCTTTTATCACCGCGACGGCCGCCCAGGCCGTAAGCAAATAGCACCACTGGGTCCACAGATTCCCCTCATGTCCGGCTTTCGCGTTTGACGCGAGCACTAGTCAGCGAGTTTGCCGCGCTGCGTTTCTGCTGGGCTATACGCGTTGAACTTGGCATGTCTGGCAGGCGCCGCTATTGCGCCAGGTATATATCGATACCATACCGAGGCCGCGATGACATGCACACGCACCGACCAGTTGGCGACATGTTGACCCTGTTAATGTCATCTAGACCGCCTTGCCGACGCCGGGTCTAAGCCAACAGAAATGTGACGCCCACACCACGTGGTCAGAGTATAACCGGATCCAGTCATTCCAGCCGGTGGTCCAACCTACATACACTAACCGTCGCGTTCACTGCCTTGCTGGGGGAGAGCCGGCGCCGGCCGAGACGAGACGAGACGAGTCGGCCGTTTGGGGTGACGTCCTTGAGGCTCGCTTTGGCGGAGCTTAATGACGTCCCATTGGCGACCGAACTGGTCTGATGACCTGGGCATTCCAGCCCAATCAGGAGCCGGACGGCAGGGGGAGGGGGGGGGGGGGTCCAACTGACCCCTTCCCCACACGCTAGACGCAACAGAACGCCGCACACGGACGAGGGATATGATAGGTGTACGGATCAGGCTCATTCGAAAGCCCGACCCATCAGTATCACAAGCGGCGGCCGCCGCCGCGACGGGACAGTGACGACCTGCAGTTGTGCAGTTACATTCCGACTTAGCGTTGGAAACGGTCTAGCATGAGCCTTCTTGCTGATACGTGCCCTGTGGAAAGACCGCAGTCGACACAGCCAGCCGGGAACCACCGCGGCACGTCAGCGTGACACTCACCATATCAATCCGCCTAGCGCTCAAAGCCAGCCGAAATCGGGGCGCCCGGGGCACCCGGCTAGCCGACATACAATGCATCTCTGCACGGCTGCGTGACACTGACTGGGACGGTCTATTCTGCGCACACACCCAGTCTGGAATCCATCACTGCACCGCAGAGTGACACTGACTATTTCGATCTACCCGATGCACATGTCCAGCCAAGTGTATCTCCCTCCCCCCCCCCCCCCACCCCCACCCTCCGTTATGACCGGCCCCTCCCCAGAACCCAGCCGCCGCTGGAGACCGCTCCCAACGCCCCATCTCCCCTCCCTGGGCCTCGGCACGGCCGACCTGTTTGTCTTAGCGCGCAGCTGCGTGCCCTCAAACTCTCCCTCTCTGCTCTCCCACCCTCCGCTATCGTCCCGACCGGTCGTAAGCTCCAATATTTGCTCAGCCGCGACAACACCTCGCTGACGGCGCCTCGTCTTTATCACCTCGGCGTATGCCGTCTAGTGGTGTTAGTTGCAGAAAATGTATGTCCAATGTCCGTCCAATTCCAATGCTTACGCCGATTTCCGTCCAAAATGTTTAAGCTAGCCATTTGTCCAAAGATGTCCGAAACCTACGCAATAGTTTACACTTAACACTGTTATCTTTTTTTATGTATTTTTAGCAGCTTTAATGTGTTAATCATCTCAAAGGCTGATCTTTCTATTCGCCAATCAGTGTTAACCACGATTGCTTTATAGAAATGCTGAGGTGTAGCAATGATTGTCCAAAGTTGCCCAAACCTGCGTCATTGTCCAACCGAATTCCGGATTGGACATTGGACAAAATCGGAAATCCACAGATTCAAGCTACGATTGACACCACTAAATTGCCGTCTCACCCAATGCCGCCGCGCCCCGATGGAGGCCATTAGATACCCGCCCCTCTCCTATACGTGCCCGCCTGTTCTGGATCAGTTCGCACCATTACCTGCCGGGTAGAACTCGCGAGTTACGTCACGTGTCAGGTCATACCCGTCGTCGGGCCAGATATGGCTCGACGGGGACCACAGTTGCCAGGTCCTCCTGTGCACACGGCATGTACTGATCAGGTCTCACCCGTCGGCCGTGGCCATGACACGACGGGGACCACAGTTGCCAGGTCATCCTGTTCACACGGCATGTACGGATCAGGTCACACCCGTCGGCCGTGGCCATGGCCCGACGGGGACCACAGTTGCCAGGTCCTCCTGTGCACACGGCATATACGGATCAGGTCACACCCGTCGGCCGTGGCCATGACACGACGGGGACCACAGAGTGCCAGGTCCTCCTGTGCACACGGCATATACGGATCAGGTCACACCCGTCGGCCGTGGCCATGACACGACGGGGACCACAGTTGCCAGGTCATCCTGTTCACACGGCATGTACGGATCAGGTCACACCCGTCGGCCGTGGCCATGACCCGACGGGGACCACAGTTGCCAGGTCATCCTGTTCACACGGCATGTACGGATCAGGTCACACCCGTCGGCCGTGGCCATGACACGACGGGGACCACAGTTGCCAGGTCCTCCTGTGCACACGGCATATACGGATCAGGTCACACCCGTCGGCCGTGGCCACGGCACGACGGGGACCACAGTGGCCAGGTCATCCTGTTCACACGGCATGTACGGATCAGGTCACACCCGTCGGCCGTGGCCATGACACGACGGGGACCACAGTTGCCAGGTCATCCTGTTCACACGGCATGTACGGATCAGGTCACACCCGTCGGCCGTGGCCATGACACGACGGGGACCACAGTTGCCAGGTCATCCTGTTCACACGGCATGTACGGATCAGGTCACACCCGTCGGCCGTGGCCATGACACGACGGGGACCACATTGCCAGGTCATCCTGTTCACACGGCATGTACGGATCAAGTCACACCCGTCGGCCGTGGCCATGACACGACGGGGACCACAGAGTGCCAGGTCCTCCTGTGCATACGGCATGTACGGATCAGGTCACACCCGTCGGCCGTGGCCATGACACGACGGGGACCACAGTTGCCCGGTCCTCCTGTGCACACGGCATATACGGATCAGGTCACACCCGTCGGCCGTGGCCATGACACGACGGGGACCACAGTTGCCAGGTCATCCTGTTCACACGGCATGTACGGATCAGGTCACACCCGTCGGCCGTGGCCATGACACGACGGGGACCACAGTTGCCAGGTCATCCTGTTCACACGGCATGTACGGATCAGGTCACACCCGTCGGCCGTGGCCATGACACGACGGGGACCACAGTTGCCAGGTCATCCTGTTCACACGGCATGTACGGATCAGGTCACACCCGTCGGCCGTGGCCATGACACGACGGGGACCACAGTTGCCAGGTCATCCTGTTCACACGGCATATACGGATCAGGTCACACCCGTCGGCCGTGGCCATGACACGACGGGGACCACAGTTGCCAGGTCCTCCTGTGCACACGGCATATACGGATCAGGTCACACCCGTCGGCCGTGGCCATGACACGACGGGGACCACAGTTACCAGGTCATCCTGTTCACACGGCATGTACGGATCAGGTCGCACCCGTCGGCCGTGGCCATGACACGACGGGGACCACAGTTGCCAGGTCATCCTGTTCACACGGCATGTACGGATCAGGTCACACCCGTCGGCCGTGGCCATGACACGACGGGGACCACAGTTGCCAGGTCATCCTGTTCACACGGCATGTACGGATCAGGTCACACCCGTCGGCCGTGGCCATGACACGACGGGGACCACAGTTACCAGGTCCTCCTGTGCACACGGCATATACGGATCAGGTCACACCCGTCGGCCGTGGCCATGACACGACGGGGACCACAGATGCTGGCCTCTCTAGGCGCACGGTGTCGTGGTCAGCTAGGTACCCGCCCCTCTCCGTCACGCCCACTACTATAGCGCCCGTCGAACGGTCCCCCCCCCTATCCCGTCTCCTCGTGGCCGTTCTACCTAGATCCTTCCCCCCCCCCGCAGCCTATCGCTGCGCCCACCTGCCATCATGCGTCCGTCTCCTGTCGCTCCGTTGATGTTGTCCTGTTATTCCGTACACCAAACCGAGCACTTATATCGCATTCGTCGCGCGCGCCGCGCGAGAAACACTCCGCGCACCCCTTGTACACCGCGGCTCGGCTCACACTGCGCGTGTTATCGGCCGACCACGGCGGGGCCGCCGCGGTTCTGTTTGTTCTTCTCCACCCTTCTCGTTATCGCCCCCCCCCTCCCCCTCCCCCTTCCCTGGACCCCACTGGCTCGGTGTCGCGTCGTGTCACGTCGGCCCGCTAATCACGATTCAACGTCCCGTTAATGCTTGAATACAACCGGCCGCAGTTGGCGCATGGCCGCCCGGCCGGCGTGATAAGCGTGTCCCGCGAGGGAGCCGAGTCACTGACCAGGATATACACAGAAGAGGATCGGTAACAGCGTGCGGCACTTCAGACGCTCTGACCTCACCCTCAGTTTCAGCCGAACGGGCGGTCACGGGACAACCATTACACGGAGTGATTTTGTTGTCTTCACTCGCCACCTCCGGTATGAACTCTCAGCCGGAAACGGTTCCAGTTGGTGCCAACTAGCTTTCGGCACCCGTGGGCGGCCCGTCCGTCCGCGCTGGGGCGGGGGCGGGGGTTCGCCGCACGCCGCAGGCACATCTATCGCAGCCGGACGAGATTAATTAATCGGCGCCGGGTGCGTGCCCTTCAAGGTCGGCCACTTGACCGACGAGCCGGCGATGACGGCGGGTCGTTTGTGATGGGCCGACACTGATGATGACAGCCGCCACAGGAATGTCGGTGCGCAGCGCACAGACGAACGGACAGAGGACAGAGAAACTGACCGACGGACAGACTTGTGGACCGACGGGTGGACGGGAGGAAAGACAAGCGAGCTGGAGCAGGAACGAATGCAAAGCACGCGGCCCGTATCCTGGACATTTGTCAGAGTTTGACAGAACCGGCGCCAGGCCGGTGGGCGCCGTGCGTCACCTCGTGACCCCACTGACCTCGGGCGACTCAGTAAAGAGTCACAGTGACGTCACGATAGCTTGGCATTATGGCTGCCCTCAGGACATGGCAGGGCGAAATTAGTTGGCGATGCGCATACCGAGGATATGAAGTCACACGCAAGGTCACAGCAATGCTGAGTTATACTTGACCATTAGTGCCTACGCCGCTCGGGTTTTGATTAACGAGGCGTTGCGGTCTAATATCTTACGCTGGTCACTGTGTGTGATGTTTGCTCCTCCCCGGGGCGGGGGCGGAGCTGGTCGCTCGGCCAGTGATCAATGGTGTCTGGCGCGACACCAGCCGCCTCCGAGCGCCTGTTTACAGTCGCCTCCGACAGGCGACAGGCGCCCGCCGCCGGCCGGCCGGTCACCGTCCCCGCGTTATCGCCGTCTGCACGGCCGTCCGAGTGTCGCGCCGGACCTCGCGGCAGGACCAGCGCCGTCCGCGCGTCGTCACGAGCAGTCATTCACGCACCCGCCCCAGGCTATGTCCTCAGGCGTCTGCCAATCCGGCAATCACTCCTCCCTCCTCAAACCGTCACTCCGTGTCATCTTCCACCACCCCTCGCCGATTGGTTTCGCGTTTTTCGCGATAAATTTAGCACTTACGTGGGCCTGGTTGGACCTCACGGCTCACACAGTTCGATAATCAGAGCCATCGGCGGATAATCAGCAGCTTAATACACCATCAGGTAGCGCTATATTCAGCCGCCAGAGCGGCGTAAGGAGGCGCCATCGCCATAACCTGAGCCGTTGCTGAGCACTCAGCGCCTGAACGAGCTCAGTGCTCGCATCCGGCAGGCATCGGCACGGCCAACCGGCCCGGCCGCGTATTCGCCAATAGTATTACACGAATCGGCCCGACCAATAGCGTGCCTCTTGAGTGACGTCAGCGTGGCGTCATACGTTCGGTCCTCGCCCTTGGTGGAGTCTATTGAAGCTAAGTTTTAACTTAACGACATTTAAACTTCACCGTACTTGTTGCCGGCGTGGCGCAGTGGTTAGAGTATCGGAATGGTGATATGGAGGTAGGTGGTTCGAATCCACTCGGCGACATCGATTTTCGTGTTATCTGTCATTGTGCGTTTTTTTTTATACATTTGCAACGGCGTGCACCTAAGAAATCAGAGGTAAGCATTCTTCAAATGAATATGTTGCATACCTAAGAGAAATATTTGCAGTCCAACCGATTGGTTCGGTTTCGGTATTTTCCAATGGTTTTTGTTTGAATTTGGTTTGGTATCGGTGTTCTGATTTTCTGTGATTGACAATTGACATCACTAATGCATAGTGCATACTATGCGAACGTAGCCAATGGAAAGACAAATGGTGCTGGGCGATGACCATTGATCAATATTTCTCACTGCCAATGGGTGATAGCACCGAGCACGCAGCTCCTGCTGGATATGACGGGGGTGGCGCTGACCTTTTGAAAGTAGGTGGCACTTGGCAAGGTAAAGTACCTAAAAGTAGCGAAAACTAAGCTAAAAATCGCACGCTGGTTAGCATGCAATTAGATAGTTTTCATGTAAGAATCACCATGCACAAAAAAGTTGGGCATAGCTGTTAGCGTAATCAGGGGACGAGATTATCAGTTGTTTCCAGCCGTCAAAGGCGTCATCTATAGGAGCTATGCCTTAACTATAACTTCATTTCTGCCACCAGGGGATCGACAGTATCGACAGTACCGTAACACAATTGGTATTTCAGGTACAGACTGCAACTGCAGTTCTTTGGCAACTTATTCCTTAATCAGATGAATACTTGTCATAGATTTATTGGGCGTACGATATTGGCGTGCGAACTTAGGGCCTAGGGGCCAAAAATGCGTGTCTAAAACCAACTTCTTAGAAAAGAACCGCTAAAGCAGGGATCGATCCATAGACCTTTCGCTCATCACACCGAGACTCTAACCACTCGGCTACGACGACACAGTTAATTGAATTGCCATATACAATTAAAAGAAGTCTCAACTCAAATCTGGCCTCAATGCATGATTGTCACGTCGGATGGCTATGACGTCGCACTAGAGATGTCGCTAGTTGGTGGGCCGATTCGTGTAATACTATTGGCGAATACGCGGCCCGGCCTGCTCTGATGAACCTGCACCGGGCGCCGGCCGGGCGAGGGGCCCGAGCGTGGGTGCACGCCCGCCGCGGCTCGTGCCAGCCACGTGCCACGTAAGGCTGCTCCGAAACGAGCCATCAGCGCGGCGCGGCAGGGGTGCACGCCGCACCGGCGCGGCGCCGGCGACTTTAGAACTGGATGGATAGATAGATGGGCAGACGCGGAAAGGGGAGAGTGTGAGAGGGCAGAGTACAGAGAGAGGATAGGAGAGGGAAATGGCCTAGTCAGCTAGTCCAGCCCGCTCCGTTTGCGCTCATATTCCTCCAGGCCTGTCTCCTGCCATCCTCAGTTGCTTCGACAGCCTAACGTCACACACAGCAGCAGCAGCAGCCCCGGGCTACAGCACAAGGGCAAAGACCGGACGTTCCAAAACAGAGTCCGCACTTGACACAGCGCTCTGCCCCGTCACAATCAGGCGACCATTTGGTGCCAGTGACTCGTCGTTCCACTCGTCGGTCGTCGCTCTACAGCAGCCTACGTCATAGCAGGCTGAAGGGGCGGGATGGTGACCGTGACACCATCCGGTTCGACACAGGGTCGAGAGGAACAGGGCGGGGCGGCATCCGTCTGCAGTGCGGCTGGGGCGGTCCCACTCGGCCGCGACTGACGGGGACAATATAGCCGACAGGGCTGGCGAAGTGACGGCCGTGGGGGCGGTGCCGAACCTCTCAAGAGCCGCTGCCGTTCCTGTCACGAGCCTCAGCTCCGCTCCGTCTCCGCGCCCTGTTCTGCTCCTCCGCTCTGTCTCCGCCCTCTGTTCTCTCTCCCGTGGGCAGAGCAGTGAGGACAGAGCGGGGCAGAGCCGTCGCTCACGGTCACACCTCGGCTGCCGCCTGCAGTGGCGCTCCTGACGTAGGGCGGACGCCGGCGGCCCAGCGGTACTGAGTTGTGAGGACAGCTCGACGGGGCGCCGCCACGGCCCCACAAGGACAGAGAGTCTGCGGCTCTGGCATTGGTTGCGAGAGTAACGCAAGACCGCCTGCGGATCGGCAAGAGGCCGCGATGGGGAGCGGAGCGATCAGCAGGTCAGCGAGGTCAGCGGGGTCAACAGAGGTCTGCCAGGGTCGGCCGCGGGGGACGCCCGCCGGCCTCTCCGCAGTAGATGCACATAACGCTGCACACGAGCGCGTCTGCCGACCGCCGCGGTCAGAGGTCAAGTGGCGCCGTCCGTCGGGTCAGAGGTCGTCACGACGCGACTCTGTTACACACCTCACACCGCGGACGGAGGCGCGTGCCGGCTGGTCCATAACTGATGCTCGCAGACGGCCGCAATTAGCGATAATTGGTGATCGGCGCGCGGTCGGGCCGGCCCGGCGCTCTATTAGGCCGGGGTGCGGCGTGTTTTTGTCAGCGGCGGAAGTTCGTTAGCGGATGCTTCCGTGACGTGTTTTACACCAGCAGGTACAGGGACCGGGTACATGGAAACTGGCACCTCTGACATGGAGGGCAGCGGGCTCCCGTCCCAGAGGACCGCAAATGAGCCTCGAGCATTGGAGCCAGGGGAAAAACAAGTGACAGACACGGGAAACAGCGCCAGGAAAAGGCTTCATTCATTCATAAAGTTATATAAACGCATAAACGAGCCTCACCCTGAGGCCATGTAAACAGCATTTCTCCCCGACTCCGACTCTTTAAAAAAGTAAATCAAATATTTTCGTACGTCACAACTCCAGACTCCAGAAACCGTTCAACGATCCGAGACATGAATGACGTCAGAGGCTGTCATCGAGTTCCATCAGCGAGAGCCGCGCAGCCACTCGGGCCACTCAGTTGAGTCCACAAACCGGCGTCGGTACCCCGGGGGGCAGTGAGGTCACTCACCTGGCTGGAGCCGCGCCCAGCGGTAATGGCAGCCGGCAGCCAGCCCACAGCCGAGGGTCGCGAGGGCTTCATCACGCAAGGTAACGATAACAGGATCAAGAAAAAGACGAGTGTATGAATGACAAATGGATGAAGAGACATAGAACCTCCGCAAACCCGTCCCACAGGCGCCATCCTTTTCCACAAGTGGTTCTCCTAATGGCTGTAGCTATCGTGATGGAGTGCTACCCGGCGCTTATCCTCCACGGTTATTAGCGTAATCGCAGTAACGTACCGATAATTGTGTTGTTAGGCCGCTATGGAGTATCCTGAGTGGTTCTCATAAATCAACAGCTCATACTAATAAGCCGATAGCTGTTAGGTCGGGATGTTGGCCCAACGAACAGACCAACGTTTCAACAGCTGATGGAATGCGCAAACAAAACGCATTTTACGCAGCTTTTGCCCCTAAGTCAGACCGCGATATAACGAGCAGGCTGTAGCATTAATCCACTTTACTTCAATCACTCCTCATCAAAGCAAGGCCACTACAATATTATCCACAGGTGACCCAGCGCCGCCCGACGCTGCCCCGACGGCCGCCCCCGGCCCAGCCGACTAACCTGGTGTGCGCAGTGAGCTCGCGCAGCTCCAGCTGACACCGCAGCTGCTGCAGCTCCAAATGCAGCATGTCACGCTCGCCGGTGACCGTCTCCAGCTGTCCACACAGCTCGGCGATACGCCGGCTCTGCAGCGCTATCACCGCGTCCCGGTTGTCCATGGTGGAGGACCGTCCGCCCCGGCGGCGAGCCTGGGAATAGAGGTCACCGGTCAGGTCAGGTCAGGTCAAGTCATGTCAGGTGGGGTCAACAATTCAGTTGTCCATAGGTTGGAGCAAACCGACCGGGTGACAGGTCTAGAAAAAGAGGTCAATAGTCACTGGTCAGGTAAGGTCAGGTGAGAACACGCCAGATTCGGTTAATTCGTTAATTCAGCGATGCCAGCTGTGGTTGCTGCGTACGCCCGTTGTTGGTATATGGAGTTGGAGGGTCATACTTGTGGCCGGGCCTGTGGCAGGCGACACGGTAGACCGTCAGTAGCGGGGAAAACCTTTTATTCCGATGACAAACTACCGCTCATCCGAGAAGAAGGGTACCGGCCTGATCGTACCGCATCCAGGGGCGGATCCAGGAAAACTCCAAGGGGAGGGTCATGAATCGAAGTGGTGCCCCTACCTATACCCAAAATTAAAAACTCAGCGGATTTCGTCCACTTCATTTTGGTGGTGCTCCCATTTTCAGTTTTTTATTTTTATTTTTTATTTTTAGTCAGTATCTTAACTCTTAGCCACAACCACATTTACCAATTGTAAGCAAGTATACCTATATGAATGCGCTATGTGTATATGTATATGTTGTGGACGCTGAGTAGTGACTACTTACCAGGAACGTTATCAGGTAAGCAAATCGTTGTCAGTCCGACGAACTTGACACTGGCGTCTAAAGGGTCTGTCCTTGACACTTCAGGCTTGTCAGGGGCACCAAAGTCCTTCCAGGGACACCACAAACCTGTCAGGGGCACCTATGGCCTTGTAGGGGCGCCACAGGCCCGCCAGGAAGCAGGGGCACCACAGGCCTAGCAAGGACACTACAGGCCTGTCAGGGGCACAACGGGCCTGTTGGGCCCATGAGCACCCCTAGGGGCAGGGGCACCACAGTCCTTCCAGGGGCACCGCAGGCCTGTGAGGGGCACCAGCGGCCTAGCAGGGGCACCACTGGTCTATCAGGGGCACCACGAGCCTGTCATAGCCAGGCATCTCAGGCTTGTCAAGGCCCAGGGGCACCACAGGTCTGTGAGGGGCACCAGCGACCTAGCAGGGGCATCAGTCAACACAGGTCTGCCAGGGGCGCCACAGACCTGCCAGGGGCACCACAGACCTGCCAGGGGCACCAGAGGGCTGCCAGGGGCACCACCGGCCTTGCAGGGGCACCTTGGGCCTGTCAGGGGCACCACGGGCCTGCCGAGGGGCACTTCAGACTTTTCAGGGGCACCAGTCCTCTCCGGGCGCAGGGGCACCAGAGGCCTGCCAGGGGCACCAGCGGCCTAGCAAGGGCACCAGAGGCCTGCCAGGGGCACCACAGGCCTAACAAGGGCACCACGGGCCTGTCAGGGGCACCTCAGGCTTGTCAGGGCCCAGGGACACCACAGTCCTTCCAAGGGCACCGCAAGCCTGTCAGGGGCACCAGAGGCCTGCCAGGGGCACCATAGGCCTAGCAAGGGCACCACTGGCCTGTCAGGGGCACCTCAGGCTTGTCAGGGCCCAGGGGCACCACAGTCCTTCCAGGGGCATTACAAGCCTGTCAGGGGCACCAGAGGCCTAGCAAGGGCACCACAGGCCTGCCATGGACACCACAGGCCTGCCAGGGGCACCACCGGCCTTGCAGGGGCGCCTCAGGCCTGTCAGGGGCACCACGTGCCTGCCGGGGACACTTCAGGCTTGTCAGGGGCGTTACAGTCCTGTCAGGGCCCAGGGGCACCAGGCCCGTGGTGTCCCTGCTAGGCCTGTGGTGCCCCTGGCGGTCCTGTGGTGCCCCTGTCAGGACTGTGATACCCCTGATAGGCCGGTGGTGCCCCTGGCAGGTCTTTGGGCCCCCGGGCCTCAAGGGGGGGGCCATGACCCATGTGACCCCCCCCTTGGATCCGCCCCTGACCGCATCTGACTTTAACCAAGTTCGAACATCGAGTGGCTACCTATGTCACGAAATGAGACTTTGCTGGATAAGGATTAGACTCGCAAATTGAAATCTTTGCTTGGCTTCCGAACTGAGCAGAAGATTCAGTTCGAATCATCCAGCCGATCAGTCAGACACGAGAATTCCATTTGCCGTCTCCAGCTACTCGGAACTACGAACTGGGTCTCTCACCCGGAAGTGTCACTGATCGCTCGGCTGCCCGTTCGATCAAACCAGCCCCCCCCCCCCTCCCACCTCTGAAGTCCCGGCAGTGCTGTTCAACTGGCTGACCCGGTGGGTCGAATCCCCCTCCCCAACCCTCAAGCCGGAATCCCACGCCGACCTCAGCCCCCCCCCCCCCCCCCGGCTGGAACGGGCAGTCTTGTCGGCTGGTATCGACTCGTGTCGTGTCGGCGAACATCAAAGGTCGAACCGCCCGTCTGGGGCTCCCAGAAGTGTCCCGACATGGCAAGGACGGCACACCCCTCCCTTCAGCTCAGTCAACCGTCTCCACCAAAATCCAAACATTGCACAAATATTCATACACCACCCTTACAGCGTCAGGAACTTGGTTTCCGTTCGGTACAGTGAAATCCGTTGGGGAAAAAACGTTCGTCTCCGTGTCATTTTTCACTCAGAACTGTTGCTAGCACTGACCAATGACCATTGCAAAGCGGGAGTTTCTGACTGGAATACAGTTCGTGCCTGGCTGTCTACGGCTACGCTGTTGACAGTTGACCGAAACGCTGAGGTTTACATGGTGATCAATGTGCCCATATTTACAGGGCAGCGCACAGTCACTAGTTGGGCACGCCCGACCGATCCGGCAGTGTTCAGCGGGATTGTTTGAGCGTGACGACCCGGTGTCAATCATATAACTGTCCAAACGGCAGCGAATATGGAGTGGTGGAAAACAACGTGTGCAAGTACAATGTGCTAAATAGCACCGGACAGAGTTCGCTGAAAACGCTGTGAATGGCGTGACAAGGGACAATCAACTTCACCTCTTCGTATGTTTCGGTAGCGAGTACTGTAAGCTAAGTGGATGGGCTGTGAACATTGAACGCACACAGTGGCAAAATAGTCAAAGTCCTGGAACATTCGGAATAATGAAGCCAAAGGTCGGGTAATGGAAGCTATATTAGCGTCCGTTATAGCTTTAGGATACATTGTCATATAAACGGATTCTATACTGCGCACTTGGTTTCGGAATTTACTGCAGGTTTGCACTGATGCCCGACGTCGTTTGCTCACTTCGAACTGGTATTAGCAAACAGCAGGCAATTTGAACCGCAATTTAACCGGTGTAAGCAATAGCCCTGTGACAGAGATAAATACAACGGAACAGCCGGCGGTAACCGTGTCCCAGACAAACATTCCACGAACCGACAAAATTACCACAGAAAATGTCACTGGAAATTTGTCGAAGACGCAGAAACAATTCGGGCAAAGGTCAAGAGAGGACGGAACTATTGATAAGAAGCAGAAATGCAGAAGCCTCATAATTTGAAAAAGAAATAAGAAAGAGGCGACCCAATAAGACGGAAAAATGCATTTCCTGCTGTAAAAGATCGAGTTTGGATATACCTATGTAGAGCAAACCAAGTGACCACTGAGTCGTTCAATCATCGACCACCAAAGCGTTTATGAGGTGCGCCACAGGCACAGACTGCAGAGATAAACTGAAACCATGCATTGGCCGCCGCCACTGTATGAGCCTGTTTTTTTTTTTTTAGGGCCTTACCGTATAAGATTTTTAATTTATGTAGTGCAAGCCCTTCCCATTGACTGCGTCACCATTTCATCGACTGTTAGATCAAAAGCGATCACCACGGCGATTGGTAATAAAAAAAGAATTAATGAAATACAATAACAAATGGATCCACGTCCGGTGTTATTGTAGGTATGAATGCCCAAGTTGATAAGAAACATTCCTAGGCCAGCCACCAACATTGACTTGATAAAACTTTGTTATTGGACACTGCTAGACATTGAACAGTTCTGACAGGTAGGTATGCATTCATTTAGGATAGAACGCTTTCCGTGATATAGCGCTTGATGACACGATGGACATTTTTCTCTCGTACAAACTACGTAGCAGATGGTAATTCCGGACCAGCCTTACACCATACAGCTACCACCGGCCAACCGTATCGCACTTGCACCAAACAGCAAACACCACACATCCGATAACTTACCTCGCGGTCCAATCGGTCGCCCAAAAACTTCTCAATCGTAGAGTGATTCACTCGAACTGATACCCAAAGTCCACTTCTACACAATCTCGTTTCAGTAGAAGACCATTCACTGCATTCCTCTCCGGTCTCAAGGAATCAACCCGCCAACTTCCTTTTCAGTTCCACAGTTCACTGATCTCCCTTCTCCGCTCTGGGAGTGGGCCGGTAACCAGTGTCAACTCAGTATCTGAGCACTGCACTGTGTCAAACAATCACCGTCCACTGTTCATCGTCCGCAATTCACACTCTAAACCATCGCTACAACAGTCCAGCTACCCTCGCGACGTCTCACCAGCGCCAGTACGCTCCTCCTCCTACGGCGCTCGGCGCACAACTGACGCTCGGCCGGCACCCAGCCGCCCGGCGCGGCGCCCCGCCACTCGCGGGGCGCCACCCAGGCCAGCCGACGGAGACCGACGGGACCCGGCGGCGACTGTGGGGCGGCTGGCGGACTTATCGTGGAACTTCTCTCGTGGGGCGGTGGACGGCCGCGTGGAGTGGTGGAGTGTTGCAGAGCCATCCTCCGGCGCTGACCGGGCGGGGTGGTCGGAAACGGATGATGGTAAACGGATATGGCCACTGTTCGGCTCTGTTCACGCCAACAGAGACGGAGCGCAGCTCTCAGTTGAGTGCCAAGACAGCCGCTTATCTGACGGGATTCGAGTTACTCGAGTGAAATATCACTTTTGGAGCCTAGCCTAGGATTTAGGAAGAAGCGTTGAAAAGTTTAATTTTATTTCTTCTCAATATTAAGACATTTTAAATGGAGCCAATTCAGTCCAACTGAAATGGAGGCTGCTTAGAATCGGACTGGGATTGGTCCTAATTTCAAGTAGATCCCTCGAGCCGGGCCGGTCACCGGGCGGCCCGGAGCGCCGGAGGAGAGACCAGGGACGTGGTATCCAAGGGGGGGCGACGGGGGCGGTCGCCCCCCCCCCCCCCCTGGGCCCTGCCGGGCCCCAAAAGCGGGCCCGGCAGGGCCCGCTAGGCAGCAAGAAAGCGGGCCCGAAGGGCCCGCTTTGGGGCCTAGCCAGGAACAATTTGGGGTCGGCTGGGCCAAAAAGCGGAAGGGCATGTTCAGAAGGATTTGTTCGAATTTTTTGGTTCGCGGATGGGCCCCTGGGGCCCTGCCGGGCCACAAACAGGTCCGTAACTGGGCCTTTCGGCCCACTTTTGGGCAGAGCGAGGGCAATTTGGAGCCCGGCAGGGCCCCAAAAGCGGAAAGACCCGTTCAGAAGGATATGCTCGAGCCTTCGAGCTTGAGGAAGGGCCCCTATGGCCCTGCCGGACTCCAAACGGGTCCCTTATCGGGCCCAAAGGTACCGCTTTTGAGCTAATTGGCCCCGGAGAAGTTATGGTTAGCGGATCCGAAAAAAAATCCTATTCCGTGCCCAGTCACAGGGCCTGTCTGTGCCCTAGATGTGGAAGGGCCCGCTGAGAAGATCTTGCCCAGGCTTTCGGGTCCAAAAAGGGCCCATAGGGTCTTGCCGGTGCTCATATGGGTCCCTAGCCGGGCCCCACAAGCGGACCGGGCCAAGCCAATGACAACCGGGGGCCCGGGAGGTCTACAAAAGCGGAAGGGCCCGCTCAGAAAGCCTTGAAGCAGGCTTTTGAGCTTAAGTATTGGTCCCTCGGCCTCGACAACGTATCAAGAAAGCGAGCCCAGATATACACTTCCGTGCCCAGTCTCAGAAACAGCTTGTCCTGGCCGGGCCCCAGAAACGGAAGGGCCCGCTGAGAAGGCCCTGCCCAGGCCATGGGGCCCGAGGAACAGGCAACAGCCGATGATGGGACCCTTTCGACTGACCTCATGGGGCTGCTCCTGTTTACAGTTCTCCGAACAAAATGAGCTCCATAGTTGCGCCACGGATGGCGTTTGGGACAGGCGGTGGGGGAGGCGTTTGAAATGAACACCCTCTCTCTCTAACTCGGCTCCTGGGCCACGTAGCGACACGTAAGCGTACGTGGCATTCGGAAGAGCGTAAAAAATCATACCGAAAGTAACTCGGTCATTTTCTAGGTCAGGTCAAAGGTCAGGTCACCATAAGTCAGCAAAGGTCACATTTTGCCTATTTCAACATTGTTTGACAACTCCGGCGCATAACCCGGGTACAAACAGAGCTGCAGCGCCACAAAAAAAAAACGCATTCAATAGTTCTTTTAATGTTCTTTCCGTAAACTGTTCTCAGAATTGACCTGCGATTAACCCGCGCACCGACGGGGGTCCGCGCCAACTTAGAACCGACGGGGGGGGGGGGCGGATGACCCCCCGCCCCCTGAGATCTCAAGAACGAAGCAAGATAGCGACAAGCGGTAAACGGCATGGGGTACGCACGGACAAGGTCTACAATTTTTAATTAGGTCATTTCCAGATTAGGTCAAAGATGACGTCACAGGGGTAAAAAAAAGTCAAAATGGCGGCGCTAGATATGAAGAGTTTTTCTCGAATAACTTTCGAATTAGCCAAGCTAGGAACAAACTAAGGGCACCATCGTGATCCTCTCGTCAATCCGCATCGAATCATACTCCGTTATCTACTGTAGCTCTGACACGACGTGACAAAGTTGCAAAAAAGTGATTTGAGGTTGGGTCATTCGAAGTAACCTGGTGATCTGACCTTAAAAGTTAGGAGGTTCAAACTTGCACACCATGTGTAAAATTAATGAGAAAATAGTCATGCAAATTTCGCGGCGCGCTATTCACGATAACCTCAAGGGGGGGGGGCGGATAACAGCCCCCCGTCGGTGCTCGGGTTAACGGTTTAGCCTCTTGAGAGAAAAAACTTTTAAAATAGTCGTTTTATGAAACACTTTTTTTCTTTAACAATTTTCGACTCAGGAAAAGGCACGACATTTCTTTTGTCAGCATCGTGTTACTCTCGTCGAGACGCGTCGAATGAACTACATATAATTTGACCTTATCAGGTCATTTAGAAAATTTGAACTACCTGAAAGGTGACCTGACCTGAAAGGTCATGTTGCACATCCGTCAAACCGTATCGTCGATAAGGCCTGAACACATCTAATGTGTTTTCAACGCTCTAGCGTGTCTCTAACAAATGCTATTGTCAAAAGCTGTGGAGACGTTTCGTGACCTGAGATGACCCCATAGACATAAGGAGGGGTCACGGGTACAAATTTCCGATTTAGGTTGTCATTTTTTTATGTAACCAGGTGATTGAGGGTGCCTAGGATGACGTTTGCCTAAAAGAGGCACCTTTCGATTTTCTCCCATTTATAAAACCTAATGGAGAGGGCGCAAAAATTGACTTGACCTATTGTCACCACCGGTATGCAAATTTCGAGATAATCATTTTATACATACTGTTACTCTTATCAATCACTAAAAGTTTCAAGCCGATCGTTCAGTCGGTGTTGCTATGGCGAGCATTCTAACCTTTTCCGAGGTGAGGTCACTTGACGTGGTCTGGTGACCTGACCTTGAGCGACCTGGGTGTAAAATTTTCATATCTGTAGATAAGATTCATCCCTCTTTTTTATATCCACGCAAAACCGCAAGGAGGAGGTGTTCAAACAGCCCCCCCGGCCGGGCGCGGGTTAACGAACTTCAACGGAAGTGAACTGCAAAAACGAACTTCAACGGAAGCTAACTGCAAACATGTTATAATGGTCGAGAAACGCAAGACAATGCATTTTCATTTACAATGCCAAATTCTATCGTAAATTTGCTGTTTTTTTCGACATTCTCGAATTTTTACACGCCAGGATAGGCAGTCGCTGTGGGGCCCCTTTTGGCTGACCTCCGGGCCCTTCTCGGCTGTCGCCCCCCCCCCCCCTGAGCGAAATCCTGGATACGTGCCTGGGAGAGACTGCAGCTGTCGGTCCGGTGACTCACCCGTCCACCCGTCGCCGACGACAGAAACGGACGACGCGCCGCTGCACAGACATCCCCCGAGCACCCTGCACGGGGCAGTGTTGACGCAGCGAGCATAAACAGAGCAGGGACAACATTTCAAGGCTGCCACAGCAGCGGCGGACGGCATCCCGAGACCGCCGGCCACAGGGGTCACTGGAAACTTCTCGAGAAAAACCGTGGGATGTGGAAAGGCATAAAAAAACGGTGTCTATTTGCCTGCAGTATTAATGGATGCTTATTTTCCATTAATGAGTACCGCTTTATTTGTGTTTCTAAGAATGAGCGAACGAAATTCTCGAGTGGAAAAAAGTCGCGAGTCATCACAGCTAGAAGAGATCAAATCACTTTATCAGACTAACACGCTAAGCCCATTATGTGGTCTACAAAACCACTGGGACAACAATAACCGTCTAACCACAGGCGACAGACGCCGTGTGAGTTATCTCTGCCGGTTCTCGGCAGACGGTTCATAGTTCACGCACTCACAACTGGACCATAACTCGGACTGAGTCAGATGTTCTCCGGAGGGAGGGGGGGGGAGGGCGTCCTGCAGGCGCCGCCACTTCATCACAAAACAGACTGGAGCGAGCTACACGCAGGCTGCTGTCACCCGCAGCGCTACCCTCCGGTGAACCGCCTCAGAGCCGCCGCCAAACCACTCAAACCATCAAACCACAAACCACGGAAACCGTCCAAAGCTGACCACGGAGCCACCCGCAGAGCCACCGGCCGACCGCCGCACAGTGTGGCCGAACACCAGTTTAGCGCGAATTTAATCCCAGCGCTGCTCGGATCCACTGAAAATGGTTCTCTGGTTCCAAAACTGACACTTACCCCTCGCCGGACTTATTGGTTTTCAAAATACGCGCCGGCCGAAGGGGGGGGGGGGGGGTTGGTACGACCCCCGTCGCTGTTTCGCCCCTGATGGAGCTAGAGCCCCGCGGAAAAAAACGAGCGTGTGCGCCGTTACGAGACGCAGCGACTGGTATCCGATTTTAAGGTCTTAGGCCAACCAGTGACCTCTGAGGTCAGGTCAAATGACCCAGGCGCGGATTCATTTTTTATTAATAACTTCGCGAAAAAATGCCGCAGAGCCGCAATTTTGGTATCATCATGTTCGCCTCACTCAGGCGCGTCGAATGGTATACTTTTTGTTCGGCTGAAGTTAACTTAAGGTGTTGACCGTGGGTCAAGGTCAGGTCAGAGTCCTCCAGATCACGAAGTTGGTTGAAGGAGGTCATGTTGCATATCATTCGATTCAGCAAGTCTTCCTGAGTCCATTGGTAGCTTTCTCGACTCGCTAGCTCAATTTAATCGGGAGTTATTGACGAAAAACTCTTATTACCCTAGTGACGTCATAAATGACGTCACGTAAGACCAACAATGCATAGGTGAAGCATCGGACCTTGCAAGGAGTGCATGAAATCACGATTTCGTGTGCTTGAGATAGTTTATTAGGCTGGAGCCTGTCCGGCCGCGCCGCCCCCGACCTTGGTCAGGTCACATAGGGCGGCCGACTAGACATGTTCAAAGCTGAGTTGACGGCAAATAGGCAAAAACTGGCAGCTGAAACTTGCTCGCTTATGTTCAGAAAGGTGCGGAGAGTTCAGCCATGCCCTATTCGTCATATCCATTTTTATCCATTTTGACATTTTTCAACTTCTTTATTAAATACTATCGTGAGAACGATACACATGCAGGGCTCTTGTTCTAACTCATTAAACTCAAAAACCATTCATTGAAAAGCTACCATGATAGCAGAAACAGCTTCATCATGAATTGTGCTATCCGGTGATATGCTATTTTCTCATATATCTTCTCGAAACTTCCGTAAAATTTACGTTGAAAACTGGACATATTTATCAGTACCATAGCCCGATTTTAGGAACCGGAGCGTGGGTCTACTTTCGGCAGGGATATAAGTCCTCAAATGGTAAAGTGGCTTAAAAATAAGGTTCTATCAGATAACTTCAGACAATTTCCTACCCACTGATAGGTATAAATAACAGTTTATCGAAAGTCGGGTTTTTGATTAAATTCGCGCTAATCTGGTATTCGGCAAGACCGTGCGCCGAACGGGCGGGGAAAGTGTCGGCCGCCGGACGACGCAGCCAACGGGGGCCAGATGGGTCCGCAGTCCTCAGCTGGCCCTTTGTAAGCATGCACTGAAAAGCCCAAGCCGACCCCTGACACTACCGCAGATCTCGAGCTGACGCTTTGTCTCACTGCAGGCTCCAGACGATTTCTGCTACTACTGCAGAACCCAAGGTAACCCAAAAGCCCCTCGTGACTACCGCAATGTTTCGAGCCAATCCATGTAACTACAGATCAAAAACAAGGCCTAACCCGTTCTTCTCTGATCTCTCAAACTCTTCAAACTCCTGACCCTAACGTAAAGGGCCTAAGCCGGTCGTCCTAACCCCAAACGATTCTCTATTCATGACCCCGCCCCGGCCGGTGACGGAGAGCTAAAGGTGGGGCCGGCAGACAGGTCGTCCGTCCGACCGGCAGCGGCGCCCCACGGCGTCTCCGTCTCCGGTCTCACCGTCCGCCCACACGGGGATCCATCAGAGACGTTCAGCACGATCAGACGCGGAGGCGGCGCCTGGCAACAGCGGCCCACGCATGGCAACATTGGAAGGTTCAGGGTGGCACCAGGCGACATGGTCAAGATAGATAGGCAGACCTAGCATGACAACATCGGACAGATAGACTCAGAGGCCCACGTCTGATTGCATCAGGTGATCCAAGTGACACAGAATGACATCAAATGACATGTCACAGCTGGTCACAATAGGTAATTATCAATGACAAATGCAGGTGATACCTGGTGGCAAGCGGTCACGGTTGATGACACTAGTGATCCCACACGACGTACGGTGAAAGGAGAGCACTGACACATGACAACACCAGGTAATACGAGTGGCCGGCGTTGTAACATGTGGGGTCATTCGACGCCCTCCGTGTAGCTACTACGACCCATGGCTCGAGCGGTGGAATCAGATGGCCATATTATGGCCTCCAACAGTTCCCATCAGGAGACGGAAAGACATCTGGAAACGTTTAGTATCAATGAGAGGGCACGACATCTTTCGGGTTTTACGATATCGTAATAAAATCGTCACGAGGTCGTGATCACACAGATGGTCGGCAGCACGGCGGCGGTAGATAGACAAGCAGATGACACGGAGTGCCTGTGTGACTTGGTGTCGACGTGTGCTATCCCGGCGGTGCTCGAGGAGGGGTGTCGCTGACGGGGAGCTGATTGGCCACGGCCCCTCGCACCGCGGCCGGCGCGGCGCAGCGGGCCGACGAACGGGGCGCGAAAATGGCACGTAGACCGCGTACATCATTCCGCGCACGCCTCGCCACCGCATGCCTCCGTTGATAGTCCGTGAGACGGCGGACCGTCCGGTATTATGCAGATCACCTGTTGCGAAAGACGGACGGCCGGCGCGGCTGGGAGAGCTATTCAGCGGACAGCGGCCGGGCGCGGCTACAGGCGCTCCGACACTTGTCCAACACCGCCGCGACACGCGAGATGGCACGCGATGGTGCACTGGAGCAGGTACTCGTGTCACCTGCAGATGGCCATCAGAGCGGCTACTGCAGCATTCTGCCCGGCGTGGAAGTGAGCGACGAGCTCCGCCTCCCTGCCACTCAGGACCGGGGCCGGAGCGGCCGGACCGGGACGCGGCAGAAGAAACCCGAGCCGGTCTTCGTTAGGCACCGCGGCGCATGTCGGCGGCCGCTCACAAAGCCCCGTCCGACGATGAAGGAGTGCCCGGCCGCGTGGGGTCTGCCGGCGCTATTTCACGCCTGGACGGTGGACGCCGGTCTGGCTGGCAGAGACGAATGTCGGCGAGCTGGACCGTAACGAGCTGAGACCGCGGACCGGGCAGCTGTCAGCTGTCCGGTCCATCAGCCGGACCAGAGTGGTCCGCGGTCTCCGAGCGAGTGTCCCCACAGCTGCCAGACCACTGCCCTCGCCTGCAGCCGTCGATACCAGAACGGATGGTCCCCATTCGTTCAAACGGTGATCAACGGTTGCAAACGTCGGTCGCGTGATGAACAACGATCGGGACAACGCACGACTGGGACAGGGCCAGCGTTGACAATTATAATTTTAGGTGTTTATGTTTGATCCAGCTGGCCTATTACTGAATTACAAATTCATCTCCTTAACCAAAGCCTTGCTTAACTGATATAAAACATGCAATGCACCCAATTTTACTCAGAAAACAGTGATCGGATGGTCGCTCAGTACATCCTTCCCACAAAACGGAAACATCAATCAACCCGAACAAATATGTTGTGCGCGTATATCTCTCGCATCTGAGGCCGGTCTGGGATGCGTAGCGACCGACTGCGGACCTCCCACTCTCGTACTGCCTCCGAGACGCACCGAGGCCAAACATCTGCCCCCGGTGATTTCTTATCGCTATCAAATAATAAACGACGATTCAGCGGATCCTATCCGTCACTAGCCGCCGTCTGAGACCGATGGAGCCGGCGAGGACCACAACCACAGCCGCCGCGGCCGAGCCAGCGGCGCCGAAAGGGGCTGCCTGGAAGCGCCGCTGACCGGAGGGACGATTTGTCGAGCAAACTGCCCGGCGCCGCGTGGCGTTACCATACACACAGACGAGCCAATGATACGGCCGGCCGGCCTGGCGCCAGACGGAACATCAAAAACCGCAGCCGGCGCCGGGGGGGGGGGGGGCACAGCGTGACCGCTGCGGAACCGGACTCACGGCACGGGGGTCAGACTCCAGTACGGCTCGACAGCTGGCGCGCAGGATCCTGAAGAGGTAAGATACGCCGGCTGCTTCAGCACGGCTCGTACTAGAGAGGTATAGCGGAGAGGGGGGGGGGGGGTAGCAGCAGCGAGTGCCACTCATGGCCAGCGTCTGCCGTCCGACGGCGCTCGGTGGTAGAGCCGTGATGAGATCGGGATGGGGAGGGAGTGTTGGCCGACCCGCAAATATTGGCTGACATCGACCCGGCCGACGAACGAGGCACGGGCAAGTCGGCAACACCAGCGCGGCGGCCGGTCTGTGAATCCAGTCAAGAGTCCAGAAATAAGATAAGAAATAAGATTTGCAGGTCAGTTTCGCGAATTAGTTCATATTTGCTGGAAACAAAATATACGTTCATCATGAACATTGGACAATCTAGCACTGTACTAAGGTACGACAATGTGCTTGCTGGGAGCTGCAACTTTGAAGGGCTGATCGCGATCACGTATGATATAGTATCTAGCCCTAACGTCTTGTCGTCCAAAACTCATCTCCATCCGCTAGCCCACTTGTTTCTTAGTCAGTCCGAAATCTATGGAGCCCAGCTTCGGATTCGAAAATCTCCTTCATTACGGGCAAGTTTATCCGTTCTGAGCCAAGCTTCATCTTAAACAAACAAACTTGACGGTTAGTTCATTAGAGGGGACATCAAAACTAGCACCAGGCGCGTCCGATTTCCGAAGGAAAAAGTTCGTACTACATTGGGGTCCACAGGTCACATTAAAGGAGCATTGTGAGCCTTTACTATCCCGGATTGCTTCCTAGATTTGGTGGGGTCCGTGTTCAGTAAGGGAGGTTAACAATCTTTACGTAGTAGTGCAAACTTTCCGGACTCAATCAGGGTGTCAATCTGAATCAAACAGTACACGGAGCTTGTTAAAAGACTGGAAAACAAGGTACAGGAAGCAGCTAAGTGGTAAACTATACGAGGAAATGATGTAAAAATATTTTGCTTCAACATCCCCATCCCATTGTCCAGCACGGTGAATGAGGCTATACGAGGACGTATAACACCTTTTTTTCGGCAAAAAGGTTACACTCATGGTTTCTTACGTATAGGTTGCGTATAGGTATACTACTATGGACGTCAAACCCCTTGAGACCCCACTTTTTTGCGATAATTTTTAAATGCGTCAACTCTCGTTGACAATATTTTGGCAATGTGTGTTTCAGAACCTGCCGAAACTTTTATTACTAAGGTATTTTGACGCCAAACGATTATGAAAGGTACTTCTCATTCACTCGTAATGTTAAATTTCACGGAACGAATCTGCTGTTTGGGTAGAGGCTACGCGCTCATGGGGCGGAGCCACGTAATGACGTCAGCGCTAAGCTCCGCCCTACCCCTCCGGCGCTCCTTGCCCGGCGACCGGTCACTCGCGTCTCTCGTTCCATTCACGGTAGATAAAAATACTAGGTAACGCCAGTGGCGGTCGCAGGGGGGGGGGCCATCAGGGCCATGGCCCCCCCCAAAGGCAAATCAGGGGGGGCCATCATATCATTTGGCCCCCCCAAACAACCGATGGGCCCCCATGGCCGTATGGGGCCCTGGCCCGTATTCGATTGTCACGAGGCTCGAGAAACCCACGCCAGCTATTAGCAGCTCCCATACCAGTCTTTGAGGGTCCTACACTGACCTCTGAGGGCCCTTCAGTGGCGGTCAAGCGTCCACATTGACCGCTGAGGACCCGTATTGACCTCTGAGGGCCCTCCATTGGCCTTTGAGGGCCCCTAAACCGGCCTCAGGGGCCCAACCGGCGTCTGAGAGCCTCACACCGGCCTCTGGTGGCCTCATTTCTGTCTCTCGAGTCCCAAGACTAGCCTTTAAGTGTCTCTGAGGGCCCCGCACTGGATTCTGAAGACCAGATGTCGAGCCAGCATCGGCCTCTGGGGGCCCATCTTGGCCTTTGAGGGCCCTCCGCTGGTCTCTGGGGTCCAACGCCGGCCCATGCCGGCCTTTTAGGGCCCCACACTGACCTCTAAGGGCCCATGCTGGACTGTAAGGACCCACATTAGCCTCTGAGGGCCCCCCGCACTGGATTCTGATGACCCAATGCCGGCCGCTCAGGGCCCGCATCGGCGTCTGAGGGCCCATCTTGGCCTTTGAGGGCCCTCCGCTGGCCTCTGGGGTCCAACGCCGGCCCATGCCGGTCTCTTAGGGCCCCACACTGACCTCTGAGGGCCCATGCTGGCCTGTAAGGATACACATTAGCCTCTATGGGCCCCACACTGGATTCTGAAGACCCGATGCCGGCCTCTAAGGGTCCGCATCGGCCTCTGAAGGCCCATCTTGGCCTTTGAGGGCCCTCTGCTGGCCTCTGGGGTCCAACGCCGGCCAATGCCAGTCTTTTAGTGTCCCATTCTGATCTTTGAGGGCCTCATGCTGGCCTGTAAGGGCCCATATTGGCCTCCGAGAGCCCCCCGCACTGGATTCTGAAGACCCGATGCCGGCCTCTAAGGGTCAGCATCGGCTTCTGCGGGCCCATCTTGGCCTTTGAGGGCCTTCTGTTGGCCTCTGGGGTCCAACGCCGGCCCATACCGGTCTTTTAGGGCCCCACACTGACCTCTGAGGGCCCGTGCTGGCCTGTAAGGACCCACCTTAGCCTCTGAGGGCCCCGTACGGGCTTCTGAAGACCTGATGCCGGCCTCTAAGGGCCCGCATCGGCCTAGTCTGAGGGCCCATCTTGGCCTTTGAGGACCCTCTTCTGGCCTCTGGGGTCCAACGCCGGCCCATGTCGGTCTTTTAGGGCCCCACCCTAACCTCTGAGGGCTCCATGCTGGCCTGTAAGGACCCATATTAGCCTCTGAGTGCCCAATTCGGTCTCTGATGGTCTCAAACTGCCCTTTGCAGGCCCTGTACTGGTCTCTGAGGGCTCTAAACTGGCCCTTAAGAGCCCAAACCAGCCTCTAAAGGTCCCACGACCCACACCGGCCTCTGATGGTCCCATTTCTGTCTCTGGAACCGAAACTGCCCTTATGTGCCTCTGAGGGCCCCGTACTGGCTTCTGAAGGATCGATGCCGGCTTCTGAGGACCCATGCCGGTCTTTAAGTGCCTCATAGGGACACCTGAGGCCCCACACTAGCCTCTGAGGGGCCCGCAAACTGGCCTATGAGGTCTCTACACCGGCCACTGATGGCCCTATTATGTTCTCTGGGGGTTCAAGCCTTACCTTTGGGCGTCACGCACTTGCTTATGAAGGCCCACATCAGCCTCTGGGGCCCTACCTGGGGCCTTTGAGGCCCTTCGCTGACCTTTGGGTCCAACGCCGGCCTCTGGGGGTCTGACACCGTACTCTAAGGGCCCCATTGCAGCCTCTAGGCGATAGGTATCGCCGAAGCGCTATCGATGGGCCCATAAGTGTAGGAACCATGGGTACAGTGGGCGTAGTTGCACCAACAATAATTCTGCAGTGAGTGCAGACAATGTATTCTGCATCCACAATAATCTGGAACAAAATCCCCTTTCTTCATCCGTCTTTCGAAGCATTTGCTACTGTAATGGTCTTCAAAATTTGCATTTGTGCTCAAGTAAAAAAAAAAGATTAAACGGAAGTCGGAACACATGTGATTGAACAGTGAACAGATACCGATGACCCACTGTTCAAAGTTTTAGCATGATGATCTTAAAAAATGGCAAAGTTTTATTGGCAAAGAAAATGGCAAAGTTAGCCGCCTTTACTTTTGCGGTAGTCCATTCACAGTTGCGTGAATTATTGACATAATCAATGCTTCAAAATGCACTTTTCGGTACCTTTTCCACATGGTGCACCCTCAAAGTTCTCAATGAGCCTCCGCTCGGGTGCCGCTCCCTACCCCCCCCCCCCCCCGCTTCACCGGCCATGGCCTAGATTTCTGCACCCGTGCACTACGCCCGTGGGCCCCTTTAAGCTAGCACCGGGCCCCCCGGGTCAGCGCAGGGGCCCCTTTGCCAAGTTGGCCCCCCCCCCCCCCAAACTCCAAGTCTGCGACCGCCCCTGGGTAACGCCGAGAATTTCCTTCAACATGGACCCTATTGGTTCACATTCCTGGCATTCCATTAGCAGCATTTACATTTTCAAAATCGATAACTACACTACAGAATTCGCCCAAACTGGCAAAAAAGCCGCATCTTTTGATTTCATTGGTGAATTATTTATCTCTTGCCCATCTAAATTTTACTTACGCAGAAAAGTAATTAAAATCAGGCACTCAAAAAGCCTTTTTGCCAGCGTCGATTTCGTGAAATCCAAAGATTGGGTTGATGATATTAGGACACTCGTAAATTCAAAATCGCTCAGAGATTTCAATAAGGTACAACAATCCACTCAAATAAGATGTTAAGGTTAATTAAAATGCGGAAAACCCTGGGGCACCCTCAGCCATCACCTCCTATTTTCCAGTATTTCAGCTATTTTCTTCGCTAAAGAGGTCTTGCTTTGATGATTTTTTTACTTCCACAAAATCCTCAGTTATTGATTATTCCAGCTATATGGTCAGTAACCACTCAGTTAGATGTTATCGGCTATAACTGACCCTTTCTTACAAAAATTTTGCTATGAAAAAAAATGATAAGTACTAAGGAATTCGCCCAGTTTCGAGACCATGGGCTTCCGTTTGATATTTTCTCAGCTGAATCTAAATAAAATACTAGAAACAATTTTAACTGCATTGACGTTTTACCAAAGTTTAGATGTTAAGGAATCACAAATTGGAAATAAAATATTATAGAATTTCGTCGGCCGTAGGGAAAGCATGCTTCTATTGTTTTGGAGCTGCGTCTCGTGCGTCTCGTGTGCGTCATTTCCGCCGCACCGCCAAAACATGAGAAGTGGGGAGGGAGTCACGAAGCTATCAATTATAATTAAATTAACTCGTTATCAGGTGAGACAGAAGTTGAATTTCGTGTTTGAAATCAGATATGTATTCATATCAGTTAAACTTTGAAATATTTTTCCATTGGTTGTGGCAATTGTGCTTGCTGTTGCGTGAAATGGTATGCCTGGTTACATCGCATTTTTGACTAGGCTCTAGCTTATTTATTTTGTGATAATTTCCATGCAGTGATCTTCGCATATTTAGAGGGGATCATTCTGTAAATTGTTCAGCACCATTGCCATCTTTTGCAAGATAATGGATGAAGCCAAGGCCCTAAAAACAGATGGAGCTTGCAACGATCTCTATGTAAACACGGCTATTGTCCTTTTAGCAGCACCAAAAAAAAAAAAAAAACAATACAAACAAAGAAGGCAAATGTAAAGATAAAGTCCTAAGAAGATTTCAAGGATAATGTTATTCATATTCTTACATTACTTAACATCCTGAATCCTAAAATGATACTTACGCGTCTCGCAAATAAAAGAAAAACAATCAAACCTGACCTTACCTTACCTACTTACCTATAACCTACCAACCTACAACCTAACAACCTACAACCTAACAACCTAAAACATACAAATCTACAACCTAAACTAACCCAAAACCTGAAATTTCTGTTGTTGCATATCAACAGTGTCACAATTGTAGTTAGGACTTCATGTTGACAAATACCAGAAAGAAAATAATAGCCGACAATGTCCTACATTTTACCAGCTACAAGAATTAGAAATGATATTATTTTTGAGAAGTGCTTTAGCTTGTGATGTAACATCCAAATATAAATAGGTATGCGCCCCCATATGAGGGTGCATATTTGGCTTCACATGGCTCAGGCAACCTCTCCATAATGGCCATTCTTTGTATGACACCCACACTGAAAGTGCATCTTTGCTGTAGTTATTGCTGACATGCATTCTCATGTTTGCAGGACAATCTCCTATCATTTATGAAGAAACCAGGGTTATTTTGAAAATATATCACTCAGAAAAAGCAGCAAGCCTATAATTCTGGCCAGTTATCAATGGGTAAGTTTATTAATAAGCAAAGGTTTCCTCTCTTTCTTCAAATACATGAATGTCAGTGAGGTCAGCCTTCTGGTGGTACAAAAGGAAGCAGCCACTAAATATTTACAAACTTTTGGTTGTGCTTTGCATTGTTATCATTTTCATTTAGAAGCACATGTTCACATTGCTCATTGTCATCTCAGCAAATATGAATTGCTTTAAAACATCAAATTTGAGTCAGTTAGTTGTGCAATCAGCATAAAATGTTCATGCAGTTGAAAATATGAAAAATTGTTGACTTTCCTGGATATGGTTGAGTCATCAACAATGACTTGAGCCTGGAGTACTTGGGTGGCCAGTGGTGTTGGGTTGCTGTGAGCATGTGCTATTCTTTATTATTGCAAATAATACTGAATGTATACAATATATGTTGTATGGTGCTCCATTATTCTTATTAAGCCCAATGTTAACTTTTTTGTTCTGTGTGGAATCAATGCAGGTTGTATTTTTAGTCATGACAAGGTTCACTGGCAATTGACTTCAGTGTGCATACCTTTTGAAACCACTTTTGTTTGTTTGTTTTCAGATTAGAGAAATGAGCTTATCAAACAGCACGAATCCACGATGCTGGCGGTCTAGGCCAGTAGCCAGCTTCAGCTTCTGGCGATGGAAGGGGCCTTCGGCTGATGCAAGACAGCCCTGGCCCCTGCCAGCCTGCCCCGCCACTGGTGACGAGCGCTAGCGCGTCAGCGACCGCCCGAGCGACTCTGATCATCAAGCTGTGCAAGTAATGCTCTACCTGCTGATCTACCACCGAGGGCTCCGCGCCGGCCGCATCCGAAGGAGGATGCGCCATGTACTGCGCAGCCGAGGAGACCTACTGGCCACTCGTGAGGCCTACAATCTGCATGACCATCGAGTACGTCCGAGGCGCTCTTTCTCCCAAGCCACCTGGGTATGGACGGACGGGCCGGCTGACGCAAGAGTCCGCAGCGGAGGGGCCGGGGCCTTGGCCAGCTCTGCACCAGCTAGAGCGCGGAGATGGCTGCGCTCCGCTCAGCCATCAGCGCGACCACCTGTGGCACCTGAGCGCCCCGGTCGTCTTTTGCACAGGCTCCCAGGCGGCGCTCGCGACACTGAGGGAGGGCCCAGCCACACAGAAAACCTCGATGGGCGCCGCCGTGTGGACGGGGCTGGCAGTCCTGTTCCGCCAATTCCACCTGCAATTGATGCCGTCCCATTCCGGCATAGATGGTAACAAGCGCGCCGACCAGGCCGCTAAGGAGCCTCGAGCGCGAGCCTCGAGCGCGGAGGCGGCCCCGCTCCCCCAGGCGACAGTCCCGGGGGATGTTGGCACTGCCCACCGCGCGGCCATCAGATTGGCCCGCCACTGTGCCACCGCCGCCTGGCCGGACAGTTGGTGCCAGTTTCTGATGGGGGGGGGGGCTGCCTGCCGCCGCTAGCGGTTGCGGAGTACCGAGCATCGGCTGCCGATCTCTACCGGCTTCGTACGGGCCAGTGGTTGGGCTTCCGCCAGTATCTTCACTGTATAGAACAGAACCCTACTGACGAACGCCGCCAGCGCTCCGACATCGATTCCCCCCCCCCCCCTCCCCCATCACCTATTCTTTCGGTGCCCGGCCCTCATATGACGGAGCCTCCGTCGATTCGTCACCGTCTTCCTGAGCCCCGAGGCGGTCCGTGAGCCGTGAGGACGAAGAGGTGGCGGCCCTGACGACCGCCGTGAGAAACCTCGAGAGCTGTACCATTACGCCGCGGTAGCGGCTGGAGGAAGCAACGATAACAACACTGAAGGTCACAGCCGCCGCGTGGTCCCGTGCGGCGGCGTGCTGGCTGATCGTAAAATGCCCACGCCGCGCGGCGGTCCTGGCAGTGGTGGACCGGGCTGTGGTCCAGTCGTAGCCCGACTAATGTTCAGATTGGCGAGGTCTGCTAAATGCCGCCGCGCGCCGTCCGTGCTCCGTGACCGGGACCTCGTCCGCCCACTCCCTCTCCGAGCTGACTGATACGCCGATGATACTGCCACCCTCAGCGCCGGCGCGACGATCCAGACAGCACTAGCTGCAGCTCAGCACTCGGCGGACCTCATGGTGGGGTGGGCGGCGCGCAACAAGATGACGATCGCCAGCCAGAAAACGCAGATAATGGTGTTGTCCCAATGGAGCCGGGACGCCAAAGATGCCGTCATCAAGGTATCGGACGTTCCTGTCCGTGCGACCTCCACCATCAAGCTGCTTGGGGTCACGTTTGTTTGACAGGCTGCTCCATTTTGGAGAGCACTGCACCAACCTCAAGAGGAAGGCTCGCCCTCGCACCACCCAGCTGCGCAAGCTCACAGGACACTCCTGGGGACTTCAGGAGCACCACCTACGCGCGGTGGCCAACGGCTACGTCCGCGGCGCCATCGAATATGCGGCGGCCGCGTGGCTCCCCGCAGCATCCCGCTCCCACCTGGAGCTGGTGGACCGGGAGCTGCGCGCAGCGGCCCGCGCCGTGACGGGGTGCCCCAGGTCAGCGCCGACCCACGCTCTCATGGCGGAGGCCGGCCTGCCCACCGCGGAAATGCGACGCGCCACCCTCGCGACGAGGTTGCTGACGCGCGCATCCGCACTACCCGCCGGAGATCCGCTCCGGGAGCTCGCCGAAGCCTCACGTCCCTGCCGACTCCGCAACATCACAGGATGGCGCGACGAGGGCAGACGGACGCTGGACGCCCTGGGCGTCACCGCCTCCCAGGTGGAACCCATGGTCGTTGCACAGCTCCCTCCGTGGACCTCAAGTGAGGGGATCACGATTTCCTGTGCCGTTCCGCCCGACTGCGTCCGTAGCGCCGGCGACCAGGCTCGCCGCGCGGCAGCGGAGGCCATGCTGGCCGACCTCCCCGGAGCAGAGCGGGCGACGTGGGTGTGGTCTGACGGCTTGGCGGAGGGAGGCACCGTGCGAGGAAGGGGCGGCGCCCTGATCGTCCTCCCCGCCGGAGCCGAGTGGACGGTCAAGACCCCCGCCGGCGCCCTATGCTCCAGCACCAGAGCTGAGCTGGTGGCCCTCCGTGCTGCCCTGGAGGAGATTGCCGAATCAGACCTCACACCGGACCAGGACACTCACCCGGACACCATCATCGTCTGCCTCGACTCCAGGGCGGCACAACAGACAGTGGATGCGGGACCGGCGGCGCAGACGAGCCAGCTAGGCGACGCTATCTGGCGGCTCCTAATGCAGCTGGCCAACCGCGGTCGCCGTCTCCACCTCCAGTGGGTCCCGGCCCACTGTGGTCTGCCGGGCAACGAGCGGGCCGACATGCTGGCGATGGAGGCCGCCGAACTCGAGCAGACCAACGCCCCCCCCCCCCCTGGATGTCAAGAGCATCACCCGCGCCGCCGCCAGGTCTGCGCGCCGATCATGGCAGGAGAGCCTGCCCGGCGGCTGGTACCGCTCTATCTTCCCGGATCGGACCCTGCCTGCACCGGTGCGACTCGACAGCAGAGAGGCAGCGGTGGATATTCACCAGCTACGGGCCGGCCACTGGAGCGTATCAACACAGTACCTCCACCGCATCGGCCGCCGGCCGACCCCCGACTGCCCCGGCTGCATGGACACCGCCTGCCCTGCCGCTCGGTGTCTAGTGTGCGGGGAGGAGGCGGACACCCCGCAGCACGTCTTGCTGCGCTGCCCGTGCCTGTGCGGGGCCCACCTGTGGCTGGCGCGATGTCTGCCCCGATATGCTGATTACTCGACGTGCCCCGCTCCTCGATGGAGCATGTATGGACTGCCTCATTGCCGACTACTGGCAATCCTTGAGTCCTAATTGTCCCCTAGACAGAGGGCTGCCGTTGGGGACCGGGGTCGCGTTATGCTCCTGCTGCTAAATTAACAGGCCACAGGGTTACTCTTAAAATGGAGTGGTTGCTGGATAGCGTAGGACATATCGGGCTTAAATAATATTTATGAGATCTGCGCTAGGATCAACATTTTTACTCGTGCCAACAATCATTCGATGCGTCAGGTACAATTATGTTGTTGACTGAATTGAATGTGTGTAAGGATATGTATGAGTTGTACTCGTAATTTTATTGTGTCCTGTATTTGTTCATGAGTTGTGTGAGGGTCAGTGAACTCTCTCCTGCGTGGCCTTAGTGATCCGAACCGGGTTTTTGACGTTCAATAAACGACCGATGATCTATATCGATTTATTTCTACTTGTGAAACTGTGTCACATTACCTGCGTATAATAAATGCAGTGTGAAGAGACATGGTTTGCTCGAATGAGTATTAAACGGAGGCGTGGGTTGCGCTCGCTACCTTCAATCATTGGCTGACTGATCCTAGTTTGGTTATTGTGAGGACATTGCTTAAGACTTCCTGGATTTCTGAAACATTCCTGATTTCCCGATCGGAAAATGTTAATGTTTCGCCACTGGTTTCAATGGAGTATACACGAGTTCACAAATGGAGTTCGGGTACGCGGCGCTTCACCGTAGGAATCACAACAGTTTCCTTTTCGTCATATATTCTAAAATCGAAAACTTCCCAAGAATCAAACCGTTTGGAGTCATGGCGTAGCAATATCTTCGGGCTATGTATAGGTATTAGTGGCGTCAATTTCAGAAAACCTTTGTCCAAAGTCCGTCCAATGTCCAATGCTTACGTCGACTGTCCGTCCAAAAATGTCCAAGCCAGCCATTTGTCCAAAGATGTCCGACACCTACGCAATAGTTAAACCTCAACACTGTTATTTAATTTGCTTTTCATCTACCGTTACCAGCTCAAAAGTGCTAATCATATGGAAAGCTGAGCTTTCTAACAGCCAATCAATGTTAAACACGATTACTTTTTTAAAATGTTGAGGTGTAGCAAGCGATTGTCCAAAGTTGTCCAAAGCCTGCTGCCACGGTCCAACCAAATTCCGAATTGGACATTGGACAAAATCGGAATTCCGAAGATTCAAGTTCCGATTGACACCACTAATAGGTATTGTAGATGTTCTTCGTGACCGGTGCTTATCCAAACTCTGGCTTTCAATCAGAAATGAAGTTGCGAATGCACATCAAAATAGATAAAGGACTAAAATATCGACTCTTCTTATTATGAAAGTAATAATCTGTTACTTAATCTCAATAGTAGTTCAAGCATTCGGATCCATTCTTGTGGCATGTGATGATAGCAGGTATTATTTACTAGCCACGACTAAACATGGAAAAAGTGAACCAAGGCATCCCCAAAGTCTGATCTAAAATTATTTTGATCATTTTTATTCTTTTAGAATGTAGATAATAAAAATTGTAAATGTGGTGAAGTAAAAAGAAAATTATCTATATGTCAATTTAAATAAACAACTCAAGAAATCCAACACTTCTAACTCCATTTCCCAAAAATATAATTTACTAGCCACGACTTTCTCCGTACAGTAAGAAAAACAAGGTGTACCCGTAGATGACGCAGTTCAAAAGCAGCAAACATATAATCAGTTGGCGCTGTTTTCCCGTTGAAAATGCTCACGGTGCCCGCCTGGTTCCATTCAGGCTTCATGGTGGACGGTAGCTGGTAGCGGTAGCGGGCGCTGGCAGATGGCATTTAGAGCAGATGGCGCTGGTGGCGGGGCTCGAGTGAGGCCGAGCGCAAGCCTCTGCCCGGGCCTGAATTGATCTTAGCATTACGAGTGAATGAGAAGTACCTTCCATAATCGTTTGGCGTCAAAATACCTTAGTAATAAAAGTTTCGGCAGGTTCTGAAACACACATTGCCAGAATATTGTCAACGAAAGTTGACGCATTTAAAAATTATCGCAAAAAAGTGGGGTCTCAAGGGGCTTGACGTCCATAGTAGGTATTCGAAAATTATCTATCGTTAACGATACTTGTGTATCGGGCAATTGATCCGCAAAACAGCACCAGACTGTGGAGTGTGGACAATGAACTTGTGCAGTATGAAATGCGAAGGTCGGGCAAATGGCAGTTGGGCATTTTAGGATGCTATAACATCCTAAGATGCCCAACTGCCATTTGCCCGAACAAGAGGAAGGGAAAACTAGTTTTCCTTCCCTTCCTCTTGTCACAGGCAACGCGCTATTTTTGCGCAAAAAGCTCCGCAGCTCCAACAGCCTCCCAGCCAGATACGTTAGACGCTGTTAAACGGCCCATATGAGCGAGGAATCATAACCAAGTTCATGCTTACCTGTTAAGCAAGTAATTGTCATCCATGTTTTTTGCACTCTTAATTGCTTGGTTTGGGAAGCACATTGTACCGTTCTTCCTTCTATGCATTTCACCCTCTGTAGTCTGCACCAAAAGTACCTATGGCTTGCTTAGATGATGGAATACGGAAAAAGGCTTCTAGAGGACTTTGGGTACTCTCTTAGCAGACGTCACCCCAGTTGCCAGATCTAATGGCCACTTTGAAAAATCTAGAGACTTTTTGAAAAGTCTCTAAATGGGCAGGAAAATCACCCCAGGGGTCAATTAGGGGGCGGGGAACACGAATTTGACACTTATTTTGGCCTAACTCCCCTCCTTCATCCCTTAATCCTCCCTTAAAGGACGGGGTGTGTCAAAAGTGCCTCAAGGATTCGTCTGATCGCCAAAATAAGGGTCGCAATCGATTCCTCGCGTCAATATGTGGCCGCAGCCTCACGTTCCAGATGTGTGCAGCGTACCCCTTATCCCTTAATCGTCCCTTAAAGGACGGTGCGCGTCAAAAGTGCCTCAAGGGCTCGTCTGATCGCCATAATAAGGGTCGCAATCGATTCCTTAGGTCGATATCTAGCCGCAGCCTCACGTTCCAGATGTGTGCAGCGTATCCCTTATCCCTTAATCGTCCCTTAAAGGACGGGGCGCGTTAAAAGTGCCGGAAGGGTTCGTCTGATCGCCAAAATAAGGATAGCAATCGATTCCTCAGGTCAATATCTAGCCGCAGCGTTGGGTTCCAGATGTGTGGCACCGGTCCCTTACCCCTTAAATGCCCCTTAAAGGAAGGGACGCGTCAAAAGTGCCTCAAGGGTTCGTCTGATCGCCAAATAAGGGTCGCAATCGATTCCTCAGGTCAATATCTAGCCACAGCCTCACGTTCCAGATGTGTGCAGCGTATCCCTTATCCCTTAATCGTCCCTTAAAGGACGGGGCGCGTTAAAAGTGCCTGAAGGGTTCGTCTGATCGCCAAAATAAGGATAGCAATCGATTCCTCAGGTCAATATCTAGTCGTGGCTTCACGTTCGAGATGTGTGCAGACTGCAGCGTAACCCTTATTCCTTAATCGTCCCTTAAAGGACGGGGCGCGTCAAAAGTGCCTCAAGGCGTCGTCTGATCGCCAAAATAATGGTCGTAATCGATTCCTCGGGTTGATATCTAGCCGCAGTTTTGGGTTCCAGATGTGTGGCACCGGTCCCTTACCCCTTAATCGCCCTTAAAAGGAAGGGGCGCGTCAAAAGTGCCTCAAGTCTTCGTCTGATCGCCAAAATAATGGTCGCAATCGATTCCTCGGGTCAATATCTAGCCGCAGCCTCGGGATCCAGGTGTGTGGCACCGGTCTCTGGCCCCTTAATCGCCCCTTAAAGGAAGGGGCGCGTCAAAAGTGCCTCAAGGTATCGTCTGGTCGCCAAAATAATGGTCGCAATCGATTCCTCGAGTCGATATCTAGCCGCAGCCTCGGGATCCAGGTGTGTGGTACAGGCATCCAGGCAGACATGTGCATGGATCCGAGAAAATGGATCTGGGATCTGATGCCACGGATCCTGATCTCGGATCCGACGGGATCATAGATCCAGCTCTGTAATTTATCGAGAAATCCGTAGGGATCACAGATCCGAGTCTCATTTTTTGCTTCAGATCCAGTGAGATCACAGATCCTCACTTATTTTTTATCAACACATATATCCCAAAAAAGCACTTGTTTCAACTCACAAACGTTCTGTTTTAGTGATTTTATGTGATCACACGTCATAATCCATAGTTTTGTGTCACTTATTGGCATAGAAACCCTTTAAAACATGGTTTCAAATGTGGTGCATAGTGGGATCCACTCAGATCATAGATCCATATTCTTAATTTATCGTCAGATCATATGAGATCATAGATCCAAGATGTATTTTTTCACGCCAGATCCGGTGGGATCATAGATCCCAGCCTGTACTTTGCTTCGAGATCCACTGAGATCATAGATCAATCGCTCGGATCCATGCACATGTCTGCATCCAGGTACCGGTCCCTGGCCCCTTAATCGCCCCTTAGAGGAAGGGGCGCGTCAAAAGTGCCTCAAGGTGTCGTCTGATCGCCAAAATAATGGTCGCAATCGATTCCTCGGGTCGATATCTAGCCGCAGTTTTGGGTTCCAGTCCAGATGTTTGGCACCGGTCCCTTACCCCTTAAATGCCCCTTAAATCGCGCCCCGTAGGGAGGGGGGCGATCAGACGAAACCTTCAGGCACTTTTAACGCGCCCCGTCCTTTAAGGGACGATTAATGGATAAGGGATACGCTGCACACATCAGGAACGTGAGGCTGCGGCTAGATATCGACCCGAGGAATCGATTGCGACCCTTATTTTGGCGATCAGACGAGCCCTTGAGGCACTTATGACGCGCCCCGTCCTTTAAGGGACGATTAAGGAATAAGAGATACGCTGCAAGTGCAGTCTGCACACATCTGGAAGCCGAAGCCACGGCTAGATATAGACCTGAGGAATCGATTGCGACCCTTATTTTGGCGATCAGACGAACCCTTGAGGCACTTTTAACGCGCCCCGTCCTTTAAGGGACGATTAAGGGATAAGGGATACGCTGCACACATCTAGAATGTGTTATGTGAGGCTGCGGCCACATATTGACGCGAGGAATCGATTGCGACCCTTATTTTGGCGATCAGACGAATCCTTGAGGCACTTTTGACGCGCCCCGTCCTTTAAGGGAGGATTATTAAGGGATGAAGGAGGGGAGTTAGACCAAAATAAGTGTCATATTCGTGTTCCCCGCCCCCTAATTGACCCCTGGGGTGATTTTCCTGCCCATTTAGAGACTTTTCAAAAAGTCTCTAGATTTTTCAAAGTGGCCATTAGATCTGGCAATTGGGGTGACGTCTGCTAAGAGAGTACCGGACTTTGTACTCTGCATGCTTGGCAGTCTATCTAGTCAAACATAAAACCATAACTCACTACAAAGTTTTTGCAGCATGCAAAACCAAACTTATACATATCCTGCAGCATATAAATAAAAATGTTGTGCCCTGTGGGCTGTGATCAATCAGATATTAAAAATGAATGCAGAAGCTGGTGCATATCACTGAAAAAGATGAGTGAGATCAAGACAGGAACTAATTATGGATACCCCAGCCTTTAACTTTTTATCTACAGGATGTCATTTTAAGGTCTGCCTTCCCAAACTCAAGATGTATGCCAATACAGTTCCACAATGAGATGTATGTTTATCATTTGATACCTGTTGAAACTTGAAACATGAATTTTGATTTAACGTAACTGTAAAATACAGTTTCAATCATACTGACGAATGCATTTGTTACTTCTCAATGCACTTACACCTCAGTCCTCACCATTGATCATTAAATAAACTTAACATGCAAATATATATGATCTTGACAACATTCAATCATTGAATTCAATCACTGCTTAGCATGGCATTGACTTAAGGTGCAAATGTTACAGGTTGAGGTCACCAAAAATCAGAGAAAATGAATGCACTTCAATTTTCAAGCACACTAACACGATAACAACAGCACAATAGCAAGAAATAGAAGATGAGTCAAAATGTGATGGTTGCTACTTGTTTGTCAGATGATGAAATATCGATCTCAAAAGGTTGAAGTGACCCCGGAGATGTAAAACTCCAACTTTAACTTTGAACTCACCTTTCAGATTGACGCCATGTTAATTGATTCTTGATCTATATATATGATGCAACTTTTTGATCAAGCACGATGGGGGTAAAATGTATGACACCAAAGTCCTAGCACACACCGGGAAAAAGCCAATTAAAATTCAAATTGAAATGCACAGAACCCCCCCACAACACACGCGTGCACACAGCGCACACACGCGCCCCACACAAATGTAAACAACTTACCCCGCGTTCGATGTCTCTCGGACGGCGAAGATTCTACGCCGTCCGGCCAATCACGTTCCATAACCGCAGCCGAGCCCCCGCTAACCTTCAACGGGATTGGCCGGACGACGTAGAATCTTCGTCGTCCGAGAGACATCGAACGCGGGGTTAGACTTCAACTTATCAATTTGTTTTTAAATTCATTATCATCAAAATAGCAAAACAAAGCCTACGATATTTTAAAAATTAATGATAAAAGATATATAGGAAAAATATTTTTGTTGAGTTTTTACAACGTAATGTTATCGCTATTCAGACAAGAATCTGTCGGTTCTGTAGTAGCGCGTCCTCTATATACCGATGACAGCGACATCTGTCAAAAGGTGAAGCGACACCGCTGCTCCCAGGATCTATATATATGTCATATACGTCATATATACAGTGCTCCCAGGGGAGCACACCCGTGGCCGGGTGCAGTCAGTGCTTGGGGGGCTAATAGGCCTATCCTCTGAACGGGCTCAGCCCCGGCGAATCACTAGGATGCCTGCCTAGACCAATGGTAGCCCGGGATGGTGATGGACTGGCCGGCAGCCGGCTGGACCTCCTGAACAGCGGCAACGTCCGTCTTAGTGGTAGAGAGCCAGCGGTGGAACTCATCCCTCTTGGGGCGTAGTCCTTCCGCGTTCCAACTCGCGATGAGTAGTCGGCTTCTGTTCTGACGGTTCAGACGGTACCGTCTGTTCTTGGCCCGCCTGCTGCGGCCCCCCCAGGCTCCTCGCGCGCCGCGTCCGGTCGAGCCCCCGCCATCGGCGCTCATGGCGGGGGACGCTGGGTTCACTTAGTTAGGCGGACCGAGCCGCGCGCGCGCGGCCGGTCCGCAGGTGTTGCCGAGGTCGAGTCGGTCGAGTAGGTCGAGTGTCGAGCCGGTAGGTAGAGCAGCTGAAGACGACGGCCGGTGGCGCGTCGGCCACCGGCATCCGCCCTGGAGGGGCGGTTGTCCCCCGTTTGGCTGGCTCGGGCGCTGTCCACGCACCGAGTCGGGGCGAGGCCCCACACCGTCCACCACTTGAAGGCGGGGGACTCCAGACGGCAGTAGAAGCTGCTCGGCCACTGCGCCTTGCGATACATTACACCAGTCTTTAGTCACTTTATTCCAGTATCCCCCATCCTAGCTTCCTCTCAACTCAACTCATAGCCGTTAATTGTCAAATCGTGTTTTAATGAGGTCCAAGAGAAATCAACGAAATTAGTACCTATACGAAGAAACACTGAAAGGTTTAAAGATATCCTGTATTTCGTTAGAAAAAGTACCTAGGGACTCATGGGAAAGAACTGAAAATCATAAAATCAAAATGAGCTTCGCGTCCATCGTTCAATAAATTGATGTCTATGCACTTGAGGCGAACGGCCGCAGCTTAACAAGTTTGTGAAATTTTTCATAAAGTTAGCTATTCTTCATCATGACATGTCTCAGGACTGATAATGACGGTTCAGCATGGTAGTCCTTCAAGTGCATAACACTCAATAGGCTAGTTATAGGCGATCCTTACTGCCGTTCAATGTAGATGTTCATTGTTCATGCATTACATTCATTCCCAGGAGCGGTAAATCTGCCCCTGCGCCAGTACCGCGTCCATCGTGCCGTCCGCTGCGGACCATGGCCGGCGTCTCTCTCACTGACGTCCCAGTACGGTCAGTTCAACTCTTCAGGTTGGTACTGATGGTGATGAGCCGCTTGGTCTTCCCGCCTGGCTTTTTGCCTCGCCCCGACCCCTTCCTCCTTCCGTTTTGTCCCGTGCGCTCTAGGTACGTATCAATAAACTGACGGGTAGGGTTGGCGACTGCTGCGGCCGCGCAGGCGACCCCACTCCCACTCAGTTCTCGGCCGTCCATGAGTCGCGTGGGCATTCGGAGCGGACTGAGGGCAGGACGCTGCCACGCGCCGCCGCCCCCGCACGGCACTGTCGACGGCCGGAGGGGGCGCACGGGGCGACACGGCGACCAGGCATCCTTCAGCGGGCGGCGTGGCGAGCGGCGTTCCCTGCGCCGGTCGCCGCGTGCCCCGGCCACACACTCGCCCGGTGGTAAAGGATCTGGAGGTGGCGGTGGCGGCGGGGGCGGAGGACGACAACGCATCACTCGCGTCATCTTGCTGCGCACGCGGCCCGGCTCGACGAGGTCGTTCTTTAGCACCAGCTCGCGGATGTTTTGCGTGCGCAGGAAGTCGTCGGTGACACTCTTGATCCAGCGTCGGGGGTCCCTGGCACGTCGCTCGTCGGCTGGCGCGTCGTCACGACCGTCGCACGACTCGGCTGTGCCGGTGCTGACTGTGAGAGAGGAGATCTCGGCGTCCAAGAGGTCCTCAGGCGGGCCGCCGCCACCGGCGCCCGCCCGCAGCTGCTCCAGCAGTGAGTCCTGCTGAGAGGACAGGCTCATCTCCGCGCCGTCCTGCTGCTGCTGCGCCTGGGGCGGCGGCGCGCCGACCTGGCCGCTCACCGCCCGCAGCATGGCTCGGCAGCAGCGGCACTGGCCGCACGGCTGGTCCGCCGTCTCACTGCCGCCCCAGTCGGCCGGCCCGCCGCGCCGGTCGCCGTCACTGTCCCACGAGTCCCAGCCGCCGCCGTCGTCCCTGTACTCGTCGTAACCGTGGTCGTCCCACCTCTCCTCGTACCTCTGCTGATGACCACGTCCCCTCTGAGGTTCCTCTCTGTACCCTGCGCCGTCCCAGTCGGGCGGCCGGCCCTGTCTCCCTCCGCCGCCCGTCTGCCGCTGCTCCCACTCTGCAGCGGGCGGCGGCGGGGCGGTCTGTGTGGCCGACTGACGCTGCCCCATCACCCGACCCGACTCGGTGACGGTGATGGCTGGCACCTCGGCGGGCTCACTGTCACTGCCCCCGGAAGGGTTGTCGACCACCACTTGCTGCTGGTCACCGTATTTGGCCTTCAGCTGATCAGTGATGCCCATCTCATCCATCTGGCACGAGACGCGTCGCAGCCAGTCGAATACGTCCTCACCGCCTTTTCCTCCCTCCGCGGCGTCCTGGCCGCCACCCGGCACTCCAAGACGGACGCTCTTCCCGCCGGGCGGGCTCGCCTTCCCCTTCTTCCCCGTCGAATCCGACGAACCTCGCGTGTCAGCATCGGCGTCGTATGTGCGGTCTCCTCTCGTACCGACGGCGGCGCCCGGTCGGTGCTCACGCCGGCTAGCCTCCACTGAGTCGCGCGAGCCAGGCTCTGTGGTGGCTGAGCCGGCCGGCCCGTCGGTACCAGGTGAGCTGGTGAAGTCGGAGAGGTCCTCGGCGCCCTGCAGGCCGTGGTCGCCGGCGTCGAACGGTCCCAGGTCGACGGCCAGCTGCTCGTCGTCCTGCAGCTCGAATCCCTCCTCGTGCAGGTCATCAGGCGGAGCGCCGTCCGTGTCTGACGCAGAGGCGCCCGGGTCGGCGGGGGCCTTCTCGGAGAGATCTGCGGTGAGAAACATGCATGGTGATTGGTGAGGACTGCGACTTACGGGAAAACAAACTGGGAAATAGAGCAGTCGCCAAATCACAACTACACCACGTGCAATTTAACATGATAGGCGTCAGGAAGGTGCAAAAAAAAAAAAAATCAAGCGAAATGAGCAGCAAACATCAAAAGAAGGATAAATTCAATTTATCTTGGCGACTTCAAAAGGAGTGAGCAAGCCTACAAACCAGTAACCGCACTCTTGAGAGTTGAGAGAAATGTCTGAATCGCTTACCAGCTCCTACTGGCACAGTATCATGACTGCCGCTCAACTGATGCTCCTCCTCTCCATGTTCCTCCTCATCACCATATTCCTCTTCGTCTCCTTGCTCCTCTTCATCTCCCTGCTCCTCTTCCTCCTGACCCTCCTCCTCCTCCCCGCGGTGCTCCTCGTTGTCAGCATGTCCTCCTCCGTCGGTGACGGTTATCTGACTGCCCGCCAGCTCGCTGTCCTCCTCCTCCTCCTCCACCGATCCGGGCTCCTCCCGGTCCTCTTCCTCCAGCTCCTCGTCATAATCTTCCTCCACAGGGTCCCGTGAGCTGCCCTTTCCAAGCATATCTTGCTTCAGCGGAGAAATCTAGCGGGGAAATGTGAGTGAGACGGGAAACAGCACGGAACTTAACGCCGGAAAACATAGGTTCTGATAGGGCACTCTCAGTCGAATTTGAAGTCACATAAAATGCCCATCAGTCCCACGGAACCAAGAATTACATTGGGTAATACACAGCCGTTGCACGTGTGAGACAAATTCAATCCACCTCAGCCAATGAATCGTGACATACTGGGTTAGGACACTTCCCGAAATCTTACCGCAGTGCTGAAGCAGGAACGACTCCCGCCAGCCCTCACCTTGCTGTCGCCGGTGATGGACGCCCTGACGCTGCGTCTGCGCTCCGCCGCCTCCCTCGCATCGGCAATCTCTGTCGCTCTCTTGACGATGGCTTGCGTCAGCGTCACAGCCACGCCCGCCAGGTCCTTGGACGCGGTGGTAGTGGGCCCATGGCTGCCGCTGCTGCCCTCCGCGCTGGCCACCGATGAAGAAGAATCCAGCTTGGCGCAGATGGTTCTCAGTTGGGTATTCTGTATTCTTAGGTTGCTGTCAGCTTTTCAGGGAAGTGTCCGAGATTTGGGCATTTTAGCTTGACCTACATGAGCTAGGGGTGATGATCAATTCGTGGTCGTTCGTTTCGTGTTACCTACTGGGCATTTGATGTGTTAAATATTCTATTCGCTGGTTTGTAACCTACAGTTAAAATTTGAAGACTTCAAGACACTCGATGAAGGCCTTGCAATCGATAATGTGCTGGCATTGACGTGATACGCTACGTCCGATTCGTAAGCTGCTGAAGAACTGCACCTCGAATTTTGCCAACGGATATGTCACGTGCATTTCGTGAACAATAAGTTCTCTTCAGACGAAACGTCAGCCATGGCCCAAAAACCCACTTTTCATAACTTTCAACTTCACACGAATGCTCGACTTTTCCATCCGCACGGTCCGAAAAATCTACTGAACGGTTGGCGTTCGGACTGTGTTTATTTGACATCAAAATACGCACGTCACTCTCACACCTACATACTGAACGGGGCGGATCGCGCGCGTCGAACGACACAAGAGAACACAGTGTGCAGATAGCCGGAAACGGTGAGCGAAACAGCGGCCAAACGCTGACGTAGCGACGGTGCGGCTGCGGCAGCCAAGCCCCGACCGAACCCTGTCCGACTCGCGCGGAAGAACTAACGCTCTAGGCACTTAACACGCGCCTCGTTTACAAATGTATCAACACACATACGCTCAGCCAAATCATGCTGAGCCCGACATACCAAAAATGGAAAATTGATAATGTAACGGACTAACCAACAAAACACGAAACCGACGCCATCACTAAATATAAACTCTCTCGCTCACGAAGGGACGGCTGGCTGCCGTTCGCCGTAAAAAGTGCAGCTCCACAGCGCCAGAAGTCGTGAGCCTGTCATAAAAAGACGAACACATTCAAATGATAATGACGAAGCCTGAATAGAACTCAAATGCTTAATGGTCCAAAAGTACTAATGGCCAATCTTTGTCACGAGCTACGATAACGGTGCCAGCGCGACCACCGGAGATCTCTTCTGGCGGCGCTCGACGTGGCGGTATGCATATGTGTGTGGAATATATGTATGTACAGGCTCGCCCAGACAGGAATGACATGATCTGGCATGATCGGGAGGCGTCACGCCCCGGCAGCGGCGCCGGAAACAATCATAGCTGCACAGAAACACTGCCAGGCGCAGCCAGCGACCGCGCCGCGAGGCCGGCACGGGTACGGCAGAAGCGGTCGGTAAAATAGCGCACAGGAATGCTATCGTTCTTTCTCTCTCTCTCCGCGTCTTCAGATCCCGGGGTAGACGCTTCGTCTCAGATCCTTCATCTCAGATCTTAGACGTGACATCAGATCATCGGTGCCTCAGATCAATCAATCTCAGATCTAGTGATGGGACGCACGATCTTTCAAATCAGATCAGATCAGTTTTCTGGCCCCTCTGCGGCCCTTTCCTGTCCTTTCTCACCCCTCCGAACACCAGCACTTTCCCACCACGCCACGCAGCAGCACAGTCTCGCACGACTTACGCACGAAACGCGAGCGATTTCCGCACGATTTCCGCGCAATTTCGCGAGAATTTCGCCCTCTCCTGGTGCCCGCGAGGCCGGCAGTTCTCCCCGGAGACGTTCATCGTTCACTAGACGTAGGCGGCACCCGTGGGCGGCGAGCCTTTGCGCTTCTGTGCGCCGTACTGACCAATGAACGAGCCGTCCTCGGTGAAACGGCCTGTGGACGGGGAAGGAGAGTTAGTGAGGGAGCAGTGGCTGCAGCAGGCGGGGAAACGGGGCCGGCCGGTATGTGGAGGACTGGGTGACGAGCCGAGTAGTGAAGGGGAGAAGTAAAGAAGATGACATAAGCAAATCGGTAAGAAGAGACAAAACATACATAGAACAAACAACAGAACGGCGAATCAAAATCAACATGAAGATAAGCAACAATACAGGAACTTAACAAAATAGGATTGTGGTAATCGTCCACGAAACTCAACAAGACAAACATAAGTTAACGGCTATAGAAAACTAATTAATCAAAATATTAGGCAAATGAACACATATCTACAATTGCCTATTTAGACAAAAAAGTACATACTTTAATCAAGGGAGGTCAGGGGCGCGGGTGAAGAGACAGGAGCCGGGCGAGAGGCGGGTGGCGTGAGGTGATATGAGGAGGTGACGCAGCCGTGGAGTGAGTACGGTACAGGAGTAGGAGTGACTCTGCACAGAACAAAGCTGCTGAGGAGACCAGTTCCCGGTGACGGACCGTGCGAGGGACGAGGCGGAACAATCTGGGACGGGACACATAAAGCAGCTCAGGACGTGGGTACAGCTCGGGGACGTGCAGTCGGCAGCTACAGACCGTGCGTGGCGGCGGTGGCGGCGGCGGCGGCGGGCGGCTAGACGAAGGTACCGACTTTGTCGACGGCCGGCGGCGGCATCGGAGCACCGTGCTGCCTCCGACCGCGGCCGTACTGGCCGATAAACGAGCCGTCCTCGTTCATACCCTCTGCGACGGCGCGGCGGGGCCGGACCGTCAGTGGGACACAGCTGAGCCGTGAGGGGCGGAGCCGGACGGCCGGCGGGCACACAGACAGACAACGGAACCGGGCGGCGGCGGGACAACCGAACCAGGCGACCGGGGGCTCCGACAGGGTCGCGCGGGGAGCGACCCGGTGGAACAGTTCGCACCATGCAGTGGAGGGGTGCACGTGGGGAGGGGCGGGGCAGACTAGGTCATATGTATTGGGTCACGTAAACACGAACGGGCGTGGGGTGACGTGTCATCCACCAACAACGGAAAGGCACATCTAGTGATAAAAAGCGAGCTCGTGCACAAATATACTGAAAAGTGGACACAAGCATAATAAAAAGATTTATACTGTTGCTTAATTTATGAAACCAACTTTATATAAGGCATTAAAACTGCAACGTAATATGGTGGTAAGTTGACTGATCTAATAATACACACATAGAAAATATCATTCTACGGGTTAAAAACAAGCTATTTATCAATAACATGTATAAAACTAAATCCAATTATAAGCGCAGGCGGTAAAAATGAACAATCACACTCCAAGCGGTGACTGGCTGTATTCTAAGAGTGACCGGCAGCAGTGATTGGTGACCACCGGCGACTCTCGGCGCCCGCCGAACTGACCTGCCGGGTCGTCGCCGTACTGACCTGCCGGGTCGTCACCGTACTGACCTGCCGGGTCGTCACCGTACTGACCTGCCGGGTCGTCGCCGAACTGACCTGCCGGGTCGTCACCGTACTGACCTGCCGGGTCGTCACCGTACTGACCTGCCGGGTCGTCACCGTACTGACCTGCCGGGTCGTCGCCGTACTCTGCCATGGAGTCCGTGTCACTCTCGTGCGGGTGTTTGACGTCCGAGCTGACGCTGCCGCGACCGCCCGGAGGCATCTTCGCCTCCAGCGGCTGCTGGTACTCCTGCACACACGAGACAGAACGGAGGGAATGGTGCTCAGAGAAACACAACCGAACATCAACTGACGATTCAAATGTGGTCAGTTGTACTCCATCCTCTGAAGAAGGGAAAAATAATTGGTGGCCCTCTCCCAACAAATAAAATAAAATAATATAAAATAAAATGAAATAAAATAAAATAAAATAAAATAAAATAAAATAAAATAAAATAAAATAAAATAAAATAAACGAAACAGGATAACGCTCAGACACCTGAATCAAAACAAGAGTCCGTCTGCCTCCCTCCCTCTCTCCGCTCTCACCTGGAAGCCATCCTCCGGGTAGAGGTCTCCTCTCCCGTGCGCGATCTCGCGGTCCTGAACGTCGTATTTTCCTCCGCGGTTGCGGCGCACGATGCAGACCAGGACCAGGATCAGAAGCAGCAGTGCCACGGCCAGCATCATGGCGATGAACCAGCCCGAGGTGTGGACGGACTCGACGGGACGAGCGTACGGAGCGTTCGGAGAGTAGGTCTCCACCTGAGAGACGCGGGGATGAGCGGTGTTAATAGAATGGAGTACAAGATAGGAGTACAAGATTGACGTGATACTGATAACACTTAAATCATTTGACCAAATAATATTGACGTAATATTCAAAGGTAAAAATGAATACACACACAAATGCGCATACACCAAATTAACCACCATCAATCGGATGAATCTCTTGTCACCGTACGGAGCGTTCCCTCCCGTCCCCCGTTCACCCACCTCCTCAATATCCGAGGCCTGGTAGTAGACGCCGTCCACGGACACAGTCCTGATCTCGTACACCATTCCGGGCTCCAGGTCCCGCAGCACGATACTATCGTTGTAGTACTCGGGCGGGGTCTTCTGGAAGTCGCTCTCTCCGTGTCGGCGGTACTGGACGAAAAAGTGCGAGCCCGGCCGGCCCTGCGTGTTGGGCAGCCAGGTGATCTTCAGGTTGTTCCCCTCGGTGCCGTCGTCATTGGGCACGTGTGACCAGACCAGACTGGGACGGTCCGGCGGGCGGGGCATCGGGTCGCGCGTGGTGCGCTCAATGAAGTACCTGGAGGCATGGGCAGAATAAAGACGGGTGAGTTGGTGCAGGGTCATGTTTTAGGGCCTCGGTTCAGGGTCTCAGGTGCTCTAGGGGGTATCATAATGGGTGGAGGGCTGACGACTCTTACGCGGCTGGTGTTGCTGAATGAAGTAGTCGAAGAAGGTGCAAGCTGGTAAAATAAGGGAAATCCAAATCATGGACGACAGGGCTATAGTGTACGCCATAAATTGACAATTGACTCACCCGACCTCAGCTCGTCAGTGAGCAGCTTATATCTACTTAACGTTTTTCTCAGCTACCCACTACACCCCAGCCCATCTCCTTTCTCTAACCCCTCCTCTGCCCAACTCTCTCCCATCCCGATCCACTTACGCCTCTCCCTCTCCGGCGGCCGTCAGCGCGCGCACGTGGATCCGATACTTGGTCGACGGCTTCAGAGTAGCCAGCTTGGCCCGCGTGACGCGCGGATCGTCGATATGCGGCGTGCGGTCCAGCAGGGGGCCCATGGTCAGGTTCTGCACCGTCTGGTACTGGATCTTGTAGCCGGTCAGGATGCCGTTCGGCTCGAGAGGCTTCTTCCAGATGAGGAAGAAGGCAGATGAGCCCATCGGGATGGCCTCCAGAGAGTCCACGGCGCTGGGTCCTGCGGCACGAGCGGGAAGGAGTGAGAGGCTATTCCCGGGCCAGACACAGCCAGAGGCAGCTCTCTTGTGCCAAAAGTTCACGCGTTTCATAAAAAAACAGTTTGGTATTACATTGGATGCGCCATTGACGCGCGTCGTTTCAAACCATCCGTACTGACCAACATATTCACTCGATCTGTAAATCGACACCAGAGCAGATAAGGAAACTAATGGTATCAAGTAGGTCGTCAAGTAGGGTCAAACGTTATGTTTTCGCTCTAAATCCTGGCGATTATGCTAATTTGGTGTGGTGAGCGGTACGAGAAATGAAGGTCTTTCCGGTCTAAAATACGGAACGAGGGAAGAATGATAGGGCAGAAGTAAAACGACTATCGTAAAACACACATTGGTTGGAAAATAATCAAGATCCCTGTCAACATGGGAGGCATTATGGACTGGTGTACTTGCGGCAGGTCCGTCTGGTGATACAATCTAGGGCGGACCACTGACGCGAAAACTACCGGGACTAGCCACCACAGCCCACAGGGCGGGGTCAGCGCCTGCATTTCATAACATAAGAGTATCGGCAAAGTAGAACTTCTCGGTGATCAAGGACAAAATATCGGGAGAAAACGGCCTACATAACAGGATGTTTTTGAAAATCAGAAACCACAAGGACACTAAGCCAGTAGATGCAGCCCACTCACCATGACTACCGTGCCATGTCTGCACAGAACCCCTTCCGCTCCAAATACCAGTCCCACGGTCACCCCTTTTCCCATACTCACGTCCTTCTGGCGTGTTGAAGGTGATCACCTCGCTGGGCGGACCCTCGTAGGCCCGGTTGAACGCCAGAATCTGCACCTTGTTGCGCGCGTGAGGCTTGAACTTGTCCACCAGGCCCTTGGTGGCCGTCGACTCGAAGGACATTTTGCGCATCTTTTCGCGTCCTTCACTCTCCGTCCATGTTTGAATCTGAGTGGAGAAGCAACAGAGTGAACAGGACGAAACGTGAACAGAACGAGACTAGTGGAGGATAAACGATGATAAGCAGTGTTGAGCTACTCTACGGCATTGGTCGAGTGTCATGTTTGAAAAAGTTTTGAAAACATCGCCAACTATAACGCAGCAAATGCGCTACACGGGATGTTACACCCGCAAGGGGCCTCTCATTCACCCTTCTCTAGTTATACCATTCATGCACCCCAATTCCCTGTCACTCGATATCGAACAGGTTTATTTCCTGTACCCGTTGTAGCCATTAGCCACCCGCTCCCACTGACCCGGTAACCGAGGAACTCTCCGCGCAGGGTGCTGTTGTCCACCGGGTCCCAGGAGAAGGTGGCTCGCTTGCCGTCGTGGATCTGCACCAGACGGAAATTAGTTGGCGCCGCCGTCGGTACTGTGGGTAGAAGCGGCGGCGGTGAGGCGGGTTCGGGGGTGACGCCTAACACCGGTATCGAAATAGTACGAAAGTAATGTGTTCTTGGCGTATTCGGTCAACTAGTAAGTTGAGAGTGATAAACTGACAAAAGCTGACATATTTGACGAACATTGAATAATCGGGGCATTCCACAGATGCTCCAGAGCCGTTGTTCCTAACAAAAAAAAAAACGGTTTCAGTAAATATGCCAGAAGACAGGCTTACTCTATCAAAAGGTCACAAGAGCGGCTGGCTCACTGAGCTCACAATTAGCCCCTAGTTCGGTAATCAAAACTTTATCAACACCTCTACCATCCCATAGATCACGACATCGGTCCAAAGCACCCAACAAATGACACACCCAAACCAAGATCACTACATTTCATCACCATCGCTCTCCCAATTTTCCGCAGCCGCTCCTTATGACTCAACCACCCCCCCCCCCCGCTCCCACTGACCCTTAGGACCCTCCCCTCCCCTCTACATAGCGCTCCGACCGACCCTCGCACCACCCCCCCCCCTTCCCCTCCAACTGACCGTCCTCTCCGGAGTATCCGATCACCTCCACGGGCGAGACCTTGCTCTCGCCCAGCTCGTTCTGTGCCTCCACCCGTATCCGATACGGCACGTAGGTGGGTTGGTTGGGGATCAGCAGGTGGCTGCGGCGCCAGTCGGTCACCACCTCCTGGTTCCACTCGTCATCCGTGTCGTTACGCTTCCAGTAGACGCGGTAGCGGAACTTGCGCGCGTTGTGGTCGATCTCAGACATCGGCTGTGTTGGGACGGGAAGCGCAGGGTTTCAGTCAGTTAGTCAGTCACAAGAAGTGAATGTAAGCGGGATCCCTAGCGTTAGTGTTCTGAGAAATGACACTTTGGTATTGGGGTGTATAATTGGCAAAGATGGTAATATAGGGTATTGCGCATCAGCTTATCTTATACTCCGTTGCAGCGAGGGCCAGGCAGCAGCCAGGAAGAAGAAAAAAATGCAAAACATAAGTGATTTTCGTATTATCAATGTCATCAGTGTATCGAAATGTTGCTTAGCCCTATTACATAAAGTTCTATCGATCGATATCTGAATTTTGCCAGTATCCATGAGTACACCCTCTCATCCCCCCACATTCTCTCCCAAACGTCATTGAAGACAGTCAGTCTCCCTCTTTTCTCACTCACCGTCCAGCGGATAACCAGGTTGTCGGGCTCCGTGCCGCGACCCTCCACATTCTCCGGGTTCTTCTCGGGCAGATTTTTCGGCGTCGTGCACACCTCCGAGTGGCCGGACGGCAGGGACGGTCCCACGCGGTTGACGGCAATCACTCGGAAGGTGTAGTTGGACCACGGACTCAGCGACACCACGTAGCTGTTGTCGGAGCTCTTGGTCTCGGCCGCCTCCACCCAGGTGTCGGGGGTAAAGCTGGTGTTGTACTGGATTATGTAGCGCAGGATCGGCGCCCGGTTGTCGCCGTTCGGGGCCCACTCGACGTCGGCGCTACGCTCCCTGTTGGGCGAGTGGGGTGGACACACGTGGGTAAAGTTGGGGAATGCAGAATGAGGGCTTGGGCGGTCACGTGGATATATCACAGAGAAGTAGAGAAAGTGATGCAGTCAGTCACCCCCAAACTGACTCACAGGGCCTAGTAACATCAATTATTTAAGCTATCGGTACATTAAACCACAATATTCATCAATCCCAGTCCAGCTGCTTCCCGAACCCAACAAGACGTAGACGTTTTCATTCATGCAATCTGACTGGCATTTGTTCTAACTTTTGGAAAAAAAACGCATGCACACACAAACTCTGACAAATGACAAACAAACAAACAAACAAACAAACAAACAAACAAACAAACAAACGAAACTCTCACGCCACCAAATAGTTCCTCCAGTTTACCCCACATCCCCTCCCCCGCCACAGCCCGGCCGTCACTGCGCACCTGCAGGTGGCGTGTTTGAAGACGGGCGCGTTGGGTACGTCCTCGACCTTGAGCGTAGCGTTGGACTCTGCACTGTCCAGCTCCGTCGAGGCCACACATGTGTAGCGCTTCGAGTCGAGCTCGGTCGTCTTGGTAATGGTCAGCGAGTTGTCCGAGGTCTGGATGAACCTGCCGCACGCCAAAAAACAGGCGCAGTCAGTGTCAGGACAGGGAGACGGGCATCAAGCACTGTCACCGCGCATGACCAGTTCAGGACCAATAATGAAGCATGACGTCAATAAAAGAGCAGTAACATAAATAATGCACAATTGATTGATCAGCTTATGTCTAAACCAAGTAACGAGAGGTATTTCTCGAGAAGAAATCGAAAAAATATGTTTCACATCTAAGAAATGAGGCAACTACAAAAGTCCATATCAAATTTCATGCTCTGTTTACCCGCTCTGCCCATTCATTATTAGACACCACTTTACCCACTGACAACATACCATAGTGCTATAAAAACGCCATAAAGCTCGTTACACCCTGTCCAAGCCTTCCCAGCCTTCCATGCCACCGTTCGCCCTTCTGTCCCTGGTCTAGCCCCGCTCTCGGTCTCACCTCGGCTCAGTCTCAAAGTTGATGGGTACGCCGTCGGCCAGCCAGTCAATGCTCAGCTCCAGGGTCGGGTCGACAGTGGCAGTGCACCGGAACGTGGCGGAGTTGCCAGCCACCACCTGGTAGTCCTCCGGGCCCTGTGTGATCTTGGTCGGCTCTGCGCGGTAGAAAGAGACCCAGACGCACAAAGAGGGGGGGGGGGGGGGTGTCAGTGGTTTGATGGGACCAGTGAGACGAAGATGAAATCGGGACAGATAACAAGCGGTGTAATACAGCTTACTCGATGTGTTTTGAAGAAAAATTTTAGTTTTCAAATCAACCCGTATGAGGAGATTCATTTCAGCTACAAAATCTGGAAACACCGAACTTTTGTTTACAAAAAAAAAACCTTTGGGGCACTATATCACATCCAAACTGAGAGTCGGAAACCTAATCACAGACCCAAACAGACGGGCAGGCGGCAGCCGCGGTAACCAGCCCCGTTTAACCCCACCCCTCTGCACATCACAAGCCCGCCTAGGCTTGGGTCTGACCGTGCTAAGCCGGGACAGTCTGTTTGGGCCTGACGCACCTTTCACGACGAGCGTTCCCTCTGCCTGGTCGCTGCCCAGTCGGCTGGTGGCCAGACACATGTAGGTACCGGCGTCCGACGAGGAGACGCGCCTGTGGACGGGGGCAGCGTGAGCACCGGGCTATCCAGGAAGTCAGGACGTCGGAGTCGAGGGAGGAGAGAATAACGGCAGCAGCATATAATGAAATCGGGACAGACAAGACATGGAAAATGTCAAGGCAGTCGAAACGGATTCACTCGGGAGGAGCCTTAGCTTCTATTTCACTTGGCGCATGAAATGGATATCACATTAATGTGAGCGTTCTGAAACTGCTGCAAGTAGGAAAGGCCTGCGTATTCCCAGCATGATGAAAAGGAGCAGTTATTGGCACACACAAAAAAGAGATAAAAACTACCGTACACTAAATCCAACTAAGAAATGAATCCTCGCAATGACCAAGCCGCAGCGTGTAACTTTAAAAGAACTAACTGTTCTAAAAAAAGTAAACGCGTATCACTTGACACGACCCGCCCAATCTACCTGCCTCCTCACCATTCCCGCCCGTCCACTGTCTCCACCCCGCCCATACTCACTTGATGGTGAGCGTGCCGTCTGGAGCGGTCTGGAACCGTCCCCCTGTCCTCTCGTCACCGTCCTCCCCTCCGTAGAGCCACTTCACCTCCGGGAGAGGCGCGCCGAACACCTCACACACCATCTCCACGTCCGTGCCCTGCACCGTGGCCACGTCCTGCGGCCGCTTCACGATCTCCGGCGGCAGCTCCAACACGTTCACGTACACGTCCTTGTAGACATAGCCGTTGTTGTTGGTGGCGTTGCAGCCGTAGTTGCCCGTGTCCGACTTGCGCAGGTCGCGGATGGTGATCTTGTTGGGGGTGGCGATGCGGCGCGGGTTGGGCTCGGCCTCGCTCAGCGGCAGGCCGTTGTGCGTCCACTTGATGTCCGGTTTGGGCACGGCGACGGCGTCACACTCGAACACCACCGTCTCGCCCTCGGCAGCGTTCTTCACCTCGGGCTCTTTGGTGAACTCGGGCACGGACTCGAGGCGCAGTTTGAAGGAGCGTGTCTGCGCCGTGCCCACGCCGTTACTGGACGTGCACACGTACTCGCCCTCGTCACTAAAGTCCACATTCCGGATCACCAGCGACTTTCCGAAGTTGTTCATCTTGATGCGTCCGTCGCTAAGGTCTAGCGGCCCGTTGGATTTTTGCCACTGGGTGCGTGGCAGCGGCCTGCCGAGAAGGTTGGATCAGTGTGAGATCGAACGATCTAGCGCCTCGGGAAAACAGCACAAGATGTGCCTGAGTGACTTGACCAAGACGAGCTAAGCATGATCAAAAAGTTAACTCTGGGCTGGATGAAACCGGTATTTCCCTTAACTCTACGCGGCCTGTGTCTACTCATTCATTCTCGCTGCATCTTACTATTTAAACACCACCCTGACATTGGCTACTCCCTCCCGCCTCAGAACCCAGCACCGCCCCACGCTCTCCTACTCACGTTCCGCCGTAGATACACCAGATCTCGACTGTGCTGCCCTTGATGGCTGCGATGTTCTTGGGCGATACGTACTGCTCCGTCGGCTGCCGCTTGTTCTTGGAGCTGACGCTGCCCGTGCGCAGCACGTTCAGACTCACGCGGTTACCGACTTTGTACTCGCTCCTGGTGAACACAGGCGTCCAGGGAGGGTCAGCGCTCCGCGCAAGGACAGCGTCTGAACGGGGACCAGCGGGAGGTTATATAACAACTAGGGGCAGAGAGACACTGCTGATGAAATCTGCAGTCGCGAGGAAAGCATGAACACAGTCACAATTCATTTTAGGGTTATAGAAAATAGCATCAAACATGTAAAACACGCAATTTTAATCGCATATGATAGCTTGATAGCTTAGCTTGCTTGATGTAGCTTGATAATAGCTTGATACTGAATAATGGCAAAGTCCCGGTTGCGGACGCTAACATGTGCAGTTAAGAGTGCAAGGGAGGGACTGTCTCCAAAAGGGGTGCTGATTTCGCTGACAGGGGCTGCTGATGTCGCCAACAGGGGCTGCTGATGTCACCAACAGTATTGCCGCTGACAGGGCCTGATGTCGCCGACAGGAGTGCTGATGTCGCCGACAGGGAGTGCTGATGTCGCTAGGGCGCTGACCGGCGGGGCGGAATGGCTCACCGGAAGGGTGACGTGGCCGAGCAGGCGTAGACGAAGCCCTCGCTGGCGTCCTTCAGGGTCACGTTGCTGAACCACAGGTTTCCGAAAGGGTCCACCGTCTTCCGAGAGGAGTTGATGCTCGACAGAGAGCCGCCGTCACCCTGTGGCGGATCACGGTCCGGTTAGTGAGGTCGGGGCGCACCAAGATCAGGTAGGTACAGCAACATCAGGTCAGAGTCAGACCAGTGGCAGAGAGAAGAGAGGGAGGGAGAGAGAGAGAGAGAGAGAGAGAGAGAGAGAGAGAGAGAGAGAGAGAGAGAGAGAGAGAGAGAGAGAGAGAGAGAGAGAGAGAGAGGCGGGCGAGGTCCGTGTCAAAGTCGGGTAAGTGAGATAGCGGTGGATCAAAGCCAGTAAACAACAGTTCGAGCGCAGTCATCCCAAATCTCACTCAAACGTCCCTCATGCCCTCCGACAGGCCTCCGCCGTTCTCCGGGACTCTCTCTGCCCTCACCTGGTACATCCAGTGCACCAGGGGCGCCGGGTAGCCCTCCGGCGGCTCGCAGTTGAGCACTATCGGCTCTCCCTCGTTAGCTGACATGGTGACCGGTGGCGCCACCTTGAACGAGTTCAGGTCCGACTTCCGGACGTGCACGGAGTTGGACGTAGCCGTGCCGTGCTCGTTGGTCGCTTTGCACTGGTACGCTCCTGGCGGGAGGGGGGGGGGGGTCAGTTAGCCATGCTCGTTGGTCTTGATCGTGAAGATATCATTCACAACAATCACTCACACCACCACCCTGGCAAAAAAAAAAAAAACGCCCACTTTCTAACGTAAATTATGGGTAGCTTATTTCAGTATAGACATTAGACACAGCACACATCATTCAAGAAACACTTAATACTGTTGGCATTTGTCTGTGCCATTCCTGTTCTTTATATTGAACCAAGCTATGGTCTCTTTATGATCCGTTTTCAACAGACTTTCCTTAACTTCTACTCTGCTACAATGAAGAGATCTTGTCAACACAAGGTCTAATGTATTTCCACGCCTAGTTGGCTTGTCGACCCATTGCTTTAAATGCATTCCGTTAAAGTTCTTTAGGAAGCCCTTCGCTCTTCCTGTCCGTCTACGCAAAGTCGGTGATGTAGCGTAACCTGTCTTCTTCCAATCTATTTCTGGTATGTTGAAGTCCCCCACTATTACCAGAGGGCCGTTCACAGTACTCAACGCTTCCATTATTTTGGCCAAGGCGTCGTTATTTTTCGGAGGCCGATAGCATATCGCTACGGTTACCGATAACTTATCGAGGTGAATCAGTAATACCTCGACACCAGCCGGATCCCTCAGCCGGATGGGTACCAGTGAGTTGCGCACGGCACACGCCACGCCGCCGCCGCGGCTTCCACGGTCGCGGCGGAACCACGTATGGTCGGGGAACGCTGCCTGTAGCTCCGAGTCCGCCACTTTGTCGGTGAGCCAAGTCTCCGATAATCCAAAGACATGATATTTCTCGTACCGTGGAGCGAGGGACCGCAGATGCGCTAGCTGTTTGTTAATACTGTTGGCGTTGCAGTGATACACAGAGAATTGTATGTAACCAGGCATAGTGGCGTGACGTGTCTGCAAGTTCAGCATATGCGTCATGTTTTATTATAGTCTCTACTAGGGTTACCCGCGTGCTCCGCAACGCGAAGGGGGATTTTTTGACCCGTGGGTATTGGGTTGGTCTGTGTCGATTTGGTTGGTAGATATCCATTTCGTTCGATTGCTTTTTGACGGCCAAGCATTTTGTAAGAAAACAAAAAGATACATCGCATCGAGGTGCCCGTGTCGTATTATCATGCGTTCTACTTTAGAATGATTCGAAAACTGGCGTGAAGTCTTTTGAGGGCCATCGATGAATTTCGCTAAAAATGACAATGTAATGGTTTGGAACATTTACATTTTTAAGGATACTGTTGCTAATCATGCAAAAATGAAGAGTGAATATTGGACAGAATTGAATGCTCTATCCAATGATACCATATTCAATTGCCAAAGGTATCAGGTTATGCAGCAAACCCCGTGTGATTAATAAAGTGGCACAAAATTGACAAACACCATTTTCTCCTGTGATTTGCACCACCTTGATTTGGATCAATCAGCTTTTCACAATTTTTATATGAGAGGCGGTACCTTTCTCTTGCAAATAGGCGTTGATTTAACTCGCTCCATTTAACGGTCACCTAAAAATAAAATCAATTCCAAAATCCCTCAAAAACCGCAATTTTTCAAATAAAAGTGCCCTCTCCGGTGCACGTGGCGCGTGCTATCCTCTGCATTGCACACCATTCAATAGCCCGTTCAATTCTGTACACGATGCTGTTTTCCCCGTGCCGGTCGGACCCCTGGTCACCAAGATATTGCACGGGAACTGGACCCGTGTCGGCCAAAATTAGCCGTTTTCGCCCGATTTCGCACGCCGATTTATACATGTAAAGTCTATGACGCGAATTTGCACTTTTTGAGCACGCGCCACGCGCTCCCTATCAATCCGATCGAGTTGAGACCCCTCAAAGGCACGTCGCGCATCCTTGATCTATAAGTTGTGCAAGTTTCACCGCGCTAGGTGCAACGCTCTGGCCTGTAGTCCACGCAAAGCACCACCAAGTCGGGACCTCGGTAACGGACAGACGCACCCTCCTCAAATAGTAATATAGATTTATTCATAACCATGCATAACTTCCGACTTTAAGTATCGTTATTTTTACGCGTGGTGTCGTATATGCAAAGTTCAGCATATGCGTCATGTTTTATTATAGTCTCTATTTATTTATAACCAGGCATAACTTCCGACTTTTAGCATCGTTATTTTTAAGCGTGGTGTCGTATATGCAAAGTTCAGCATATGTGCCATGTTTTATTATAGTATCTATTTATTCATAACATGCATACCTTCCGACTTTTAGCATCGTTATTTTTACGCGTGGTGTCGTATATGCAGTACATGCAATTCTATGTTTGGCCCTTCTTGGTTGACTGCGGGGTGTTGTGGCACTTCCAAATTCTGTCCTGATGTTGTATGCTCCGCAACTTCAACTCGATTCCTCCGACAGCCCTTTGTTGTATGGAAGGGACACTGTTGCCATTGGTTTATCCCGTGGATGTTGATGGGAAACTTCTCCACGCCGGGTTGATCGTTCTTTCTGGCAGTACATTGTCACATTACAGTGCTGTTTCTTGCTATGCCCAGAGGGCACATTGTCAGTGGGCACATTGGGGAACAGACTCACCACAGCGAAGCTTGCCATCTGTGAGTTTGGTGATGGTCACAAGGCCCAATCATGGGTTGATGATAGTGACGCGAAACTAACTAGGGGAGGAGACAGGAAACTCATCAATGGCAGCTTACTAGAGCTTGTATATCTTTAACCCCGAGTACATATGGAGGCATGCTGTGCTTTTGGTTCCGTTTTTGTTGTCCATGAGATGTCCCCCGTTCCTTTTCCTCTTTGGGAGAGTTGCTAGTTTGTTTTCACAAGCCGGATTTGGGCCTTTCTTCAATTTGGTGTACGCTCTATCACAAGTTTGTTCATATATCCTTTCTTGCCCATGGCAGCGATAGTGTAATCCTCTTCTGCTGGGAGCAGGACTGTTCTATTATCCTGTTTGAAATTCTTCATACCAACTTCCTCTTCAGTGGTTTCGACTAATTTTCGGCACTGTACTTCTTTCTGCCTGCCGCTGTCAATGACAGCTTTTCTTCAATGCCCTTCATTTTTTTTCTTGCACCATACATGGTCTTCCCTGGTTTCACTTATTCGGTTGAAGTCGCGACACACTTTTTGAGGTTGAATATCACAACAGAGGAATGCGTTGGAGCTGCTTCTGCTATTGTACTTTCAGATTCCGGCACCATCGGCTTCGGCATATTGATGCAATCTGCTTCCTAGATGCCAAATTGGTCAACAACAAGATTCGAACCAGCAACCTTCCATATCCACCGCGGGCGCCCTAACCAACTACGCTACAAAACCCACCCTCTCCAACAATATAAAAGAGAACGTAGTTCACACCGTGCGTCACCGACGCCTGATAGGGTCGGGGCGAGTTGCGTGACGTCACGGCTAAGTACCTACACGAACCCTATCAACAAGATAGGTATTTTGAGCACCTATTGATTGCTGAAGTAGATCACAGATGAAGTCACGTCGAAGTTCAAAACTGAGAGCCCCTACATTAAGGACTTCGGAGCCCAATCGCCGAGCAATTGACAGAGAAGTGAGATTGATGACACAGAGTCTGAGCAACCAAAACGAGCTGCATCTGACTTCTGAGAATATCTACATTTGTCAATGGCAGCTGCCCCGTATCGTTCGTCTTCACTGCGGCGGACATGTACACCTTTTGACATCTGTGAAAGGCTACAGAGCTGTGTGTGGAGCGTCTACCTGTGCCTTGAGGAGTTTATCAGCGATTGTGTCTGGCAAAATGTGTACTGGTGAGTGCCCACTTCGTGTCCGATAGCTTGTTGATACCGTGGGGCCGCGGGGCGGCATGCAGTGGTCTGAGCTCTCTCACCTATGTCCTCGTCGCTAGGTGAGGTGATCACCAGGGTACCCCGGTCGGGCTGTTTCGACATCCGCTTGTCGTACACCTGCCAGTGGAACGGCTTGCCGTTCTTGAACCAGGAGAACCTGCCGCAGACAGACAGACACACGTGGGTCAGACATCCGGGCCGATCAGGCAGAGACGATAGTGCAGCGGCCAGATAGCTGCACCATATCGATGGCAGTGGTGTATTGTAGCTCAACACGTGACGTTTCGGGAATATGTCCAGTAGTGAGATGGTGCAGTACTGCCGTGGTAATGGAAGCGGTAAGGAAGAAGAGAGGCGACAAAGCGACCGACACAATCACATGATATGATATGGCATTTGGCACTTGCATGACAATATTGGGAATCTGTATGGAGCAAGCATAAGCGTGACTGCCGTACTGGAATGTATGAGCGCTAGATGTGTACACAGAAACGATGCCTGGTACCGTGGTGATAACGAATGAGATGTAAACATTGCACAAGCAAGTGAAATGTTTACCATCTGTATCAGGTCCAATCATGGGACCTAATATGCGTTAGCCCATATTGGTGGCCAGCACAGAGGTCCGTTGGCACAAGTGGCAATTATCAGATTTTTGCAAATTGCCAATGGCCAACAAACACATCAGAAAACAATATTAGAGGACACTATCTACCCAATCTATCATCGAGTGTCCACCCTCCTGCACATTGACCTCCTGCATTTCAACTCGATTCTTTTTCACACCTCCAGCCGTCCCCACTCGCTCATGGGTGGCTCCGCGGCGCTGCAGTAGCGCCTCCTCACACAGGACACGCTCTCACGGGACAGGCGCTCGCAGGCGACACCTCTCACATTGGGCACGCTCTCACAAGGACGGACGTCCGCCTCACCCACAGCTTCAGCCGGGCCATCGTTCACCGGTGCCCTGTCAGCCCTTCAGAGCGAGCCCACAGCCTATTCCAGTCTCTCTAGCTCCACCCTTCGTCGCGACTCGGAACAGTTTTCTGTCCATCGGCGGCTTGGAGCTACACTAGCGCCCCTGGCGGCTGAGACACCAGCGCCCCTGGCGGCGGCGGCGGCGCTCAGCCGCTGGGACTGTGATGGATGATGAGACATGAGAGAAGCCGCTCGATGCCGACGGCCGCCGCCACAGACTCCTTCTCGTCCCAGGTTCCCTGACGATCCTATTCCACTCGCCGTCGTCCACCTCGCTCTCCGACGGACTGTCGGATAGCGTGCTGTATGTGCCCGCGCGGTCCGATACCCACGGCGTGGAGGATGTCGGCGAGCGGCATGATACCCATTACCCGCCGCTCGCCGCCAGTCACCACCAGTCGATCTTAAAAGTACCGCGCATCGGTGCGGCGGTGCCAGCAAGCTCGACCGAGGGAGGACTCATATGAGGATGAGGATGTTATCGAAGGAGAAGGGGTGAGGGCCGAAACAACTTAAAAGGGACCCTCCCACCTTAAAGGTAGTGTGCCAGCTTTCTTGGACCGTATGGAGTTAATGGCCCAGATAAGGAGAACCGGATTTTTAGAACTTATCCATACCTTCAAAACTCATGGAAACGTCTTAAATTCTTCAAATTTTGAGTACCCCAGTGCGAAATTCGCCCCGACGGGTTGTCGGTCGTACCCCAACCACATTTCACACCACTATGAACAATAATGCACACACTGAAATCGCTATTACCGATATGCTCATCCAATCAAGTTTCGATAAACCCGTTCATCATCAGTTCCTGCGGTTTCGAACACGCCTGTTAGGTGGTGCGGTAGACCACGCCCAAATCCAGGGCCCCGGTAACGTGATGTAGCCGAGTCAGGGCAGCGTGCGCTGACCCAAGCCGGAGCCGCGCGTCCTCCCGGTGTCATGTGATAGCCCGCGGGGATGCGGTAGACCGCGCCCAAAGCTGCGGCCCCGGCTTGGGTCAGCGCACGCTGCCTCGACTCGGCTACCTCACGTTACCGGGGCCCTGGCTTTGGGCGCGGCTTCTGCTCATACTTTGTGGTGCGGTGGTGGTGCGTCGGGCTGCGCGCTCTGACTTCGGCCAAGAAAAATGCGTCAGCTGATCATTGTCATTTCTGCCACTTGCGTGTGGTGAAATGGGGTCATAACTTATAAGACGGCTTTTTCATATCAATTATTTTACATAAAATCATATTTCAAACCATAAATAATGTTTGACAGCTAAATAAAAGAAACAATACCAATACGGGCTTACAGTTTAAGGCTCGATATTGTGTTGTCTACGATTAGACAGCTGATAACTCATTCCCGTACGTCATATGGTCGTAACACTATAATGACCTTTGCTTATTGTCACAAGTGCGCCGCATTCGCAATTGTTGCCCGACGCCTGTTTGCAGGTGAGCCCACTACAGTTGTTATACATATCTAAAAACCGATAAACTTTTAGGCGAAAAAGGCACTATTCCAGGCCCATTTTTGATTTTTTTGGCGATATTAGGTAAAAACAGAAGCTTCTTATCCTAGGAAAAATAAAATGGGAAATCTTTCAAAGGTGGCACACTACCTTTAACATTAGTTTTGAGTTGAGATAGCCAAGTTTGCGGCCAGGCTCAGAAACCACCATTTATCCTGGTCGCAACCCCCGCAGCTTTATGGTGTTCAAGAAATTTCTTCCCTTTACTTGCAGGGTGGGACCAGCGTGGTCCCTATCTCTTAACCATTACGGGAATCTGATGACGTCATCAGGCTTTCCAACGTCCGTTTAATGTTTGACTAAAACGTTTTGTAGCACGCGGGGTATATGCTGCTTAACGCGCAACAAATGCCGCACTTTCAAATAAAGTCGCTAGGAACAGCGGAGATCCCAAAAAGTAAACAAAAGTAAAAGTCTAATATCTTGAAAACCGGTGAATATTTTTCGATGAAATTTGGTAGATATTCGTTTTTGCTCTTTTTGAACTGAGCGACATCACTTTCATGCCAATTCATTAACTTTTTTGAAGGTGGGAGGGTCCCTTTAACCCTCGCCGGCCGAGGGGGGGGGGTGCCGCCCCCCATAGGGTTTTTTCGCGATAGCTCCGAACACGCTGGCGATAGAGAGCTGAAACTTGGCATACCTGACCTTTGATCCAAGCCGCATCTTTTGACGCCAACCGCATTTTTGGGTCAGGTCAGGTCACTGACCTATGACGTCATAAGTGAACCTCTGCACGGTCTTCAGATGTCGCAACTTCGCAACGCCCTCACTGCCAGCTAGGAGATGTCACAGGGAAATGAAACTTGCAGGATCTAGTATCCATTATGAGTCCCACAATTTGTATATCTCGGATTTTTCCTAAAGGTCATATGATCAGGTCATTTTCGTGACCTCACCATTATAAGTCAATGGGGAAAAATGAAAGCTGCTATTCTGGCGCCGGGAACGATCTCCAACTATCTCAAGCACACAGAATCGTGATTTGATGCACTCCTTGCAAGGTTAGATGCGTCACTTTTGCAATGTTGACCTTGCGTGACGTCATTTATGACGTCATCAAGGTCATATTAGTTTTTCGTCAATAACTCTTGATCAAATTGAGCTAGCGAGTCGGGAAAGCCACCAATGGACTCAGGAAGACCTGCCAAATCGAATGATATGCGACATGGCCCCTTTCGACCAACTTCGTGACCTGGGGGTGCTGACCTGACCTTGACCTGAGGTCAACACCCCAAGTTGACCTGACCCGGACAAAAAGTATATCATTCGACGCGCCTGAGCGAGACGAACACGATGCTGCCAAAATCGGCGCTCTGCGGCCGTTTTTTTGCAAAGTTATTCACCAAAAACTGAACCGTACCTTGGGGCACTTGACCTGACCTCAGAGGTCACCGGTTGACCTAGGACCTTAAAATCGGGTACCAATCTCTGCGTCTCGTAACGGCGCACACGCTCGTTTTTTCCGCGACGCGCTAGCTCCACCAGGGGCGAAACGGCGAGGGGGGGTCGTACCCGTCCCCCCCCCCTCGGCCGGCGCGTATGTAGAAAACCAATAGGTCCGGCGAGGGTTAACCGTTGGTTCGCCGGTACTTCATTTCCCCGTGTAGCGATACTTTGAAAAGAGACTGTAACTTCTTTCCAGCGCGCATGATCTTGTCTAGCATTAAGGACTGTAGTTACTACTTGCTTCATCGTCAAAGTCCGGGTCGCAAAAAAATACGGTACACTAAACAGTGCATCATCAAACGGAACGATATCATGCCCGAAGCTATCCGGCGTCAAAGGCGGACACCGTGGACGAACATGAGCAAGAAGATGACAACACGACCGCTGACCAGCCAACTTACCGGAAAAAAAAACAGCTAAGGAGACAGTGCTTGGTTAATTCCAACATCAATACCAACAAGTCTCTATCAACAAGTCACGGCATGGACTAGCAAAACACAACACGCTTGTCGATCTGATAGAAACTCAGTTGGTATAATACCGACCCTCATCAGCACGAAGGCAAGGGCGGCGCCTTAGTCAGCGGCCCAGCAGTGTGGATATTCCAGGAGCCGGGCCAGGCTGACGCCGGCTGCGGTCGCGGCAACCGGTGAGCTCGGTCAGTGTCCCAGCCGAGTACCTACCGCAGGCACGGCCGGATATTGGTTACACCACTCTGTGTGTACGGACGAGCCGGGCGGCCCGGGCCCAGAGGCGGCTCAACAATGACTCAGGCGGCGCCGCACCACCCCCTCAGAGGGAGTTCCAAACTCGCGGCCGCATGTATAATATTATCACCGAGGAATGCCGTGGGGCCGTCGGGAGGCCCAGTGTTGCGCAACACAATGGCCGGAGTAGCACTGACCGCTGACCG